>NC_058130.1:164022669-164167070 GCF_016433145.1 Gracilinanus agilis
CAACTGCTTGAACGCATGGGTCGGGGTGGACATGATTGGGGATGTGGACTCGAAACTACCACACCAATGCAACCACCAACAATTTGGAAATGGGTCTTGATCAAGGACACATGACAAAACCAGTGGAAATGTGCGTCAGCCATGGGTGGGGGGAGAAAAGGGGGTGAAGGGGAAAGTAGGAGCATGAATCATGTAACCATGTTAAATATGATTATTAATAAATGTTAAAAAAAATAATCTGAGAGAATAAAGCTGGTGGGGCTTAGCGGCTTGAGAGCTGGGTCCAAACACAAGAAAACCTGGTTTCAAATCTGGCTTCAGACACTTCTTAGCTGTTTGATCCTGGGCAAGCCCTTCTGTCTTGGAACAAATAAACATTATCGATTCTCTTTTTAACCTTTATCTTCTATCTTAGAATTAGTATTGTATATTGGTTCTAGGGCAGATGAGCAGTAGGGGCTAGGCAAGGGAGGGGGGCATTGGGTGACTTGCCCAGGGTCACACAGTTGGAGGGTGTCTGAGGTCAAGTTTGAACCCAGGACCTCCCGTCTCTGGGCTTGGCTCTCAGTCCACTGAAGCACCCTTTGCCCGCCCCAACAATGGTTCTAAGACAGAAGGTATGGGTTTAAAAAATAATAGTCTGAGTGGTCAAATTGATAAAGTCTGACTAATTGGCATGTTTTGTACCTAATTGGCATATTTCCTGGATGTGTAAATGAATAAACTTCTGGCTCCCTTTGCTCTTCCTGCTATGACAGATGGTATAACTATTAGGTAGGCTACACCTAGGTGTGTCCAGCTTCTATCAGGAGCCTTGCTGAGGGCATTTATTGTCATTTTAATAACTGTCTCCTCTGAGACTTTGGCAAGCTTTAATTGGAGTATGTACACAAACGTCCAAGCCAGAGAAGCACCTCCCTGTGCAGTCACCAAGGTGGAAGAATGTTTCTCCAAAGTTGCCCAACAGGTTGATGGAGGATTACAAATAAAGTTTTCATTTCCTTTGGGCTGCTGAAGGATTCTATTTCTTTTCTTCCGAGGGATACGGTGTAGACAGGGTTCTCTAATAGTTGAGATACAAAGTTAAACAGTCCAAAGCATATGAATTTGTATTGAATTGGCTTAGGAGCCAAGAGCTCTAAGACAGGTGAAAGACAAAGATTAAATAAGGCAGACCCTTGTCCTCATGTGGAGTAAACAGCCACTCTGGGGAATGATTCGCAGAGGCGTGTTGGGACCTGCTAGAACTGGATCCCCAAAGCAAATTGTTCATTTAGGGGGCAGCTGGGTAACTCAGTGGACTGAGAGTCAGGCCTAGAGATGGGAGGTCCTGGGTTCAGGTTTGACCTCGTACACTTCCTGGCTGTGTGACCCTGGGCAAGTCACTTAACCCCCATTGCTTAGCCCTTGCCATTCTACTGCCTTGGAACTGATAAAAAGTATTGATAAGGGTAAAAAAAAAGTTCATAAAAAAAAAACTTTCCTTTGGTCTTAGATAGAAACTAAGTATTAATTCTAAGAGAGAAGAGCAGTAATGGCTAGGAAACTGAGGTTAAATGACTTGACTTGTCCAGAGTCACTCAGCTGGGAAGTGTGTGAGGCCAAATTTGAACCCAGTACTTCCCTCAGATTGTTACTTTTTAAATAATTTTTTGATTAAGAAAATTTTCCCATGGTTGTGGGATTCATGTTCTTTCTCTCCCCTCCTTTCACCCCCCTCCCGTAGCCAACGAGCAATTCCACTGGATTTGCATGTGTCATTGACCAAGACCCATTTCCATATTATTGATACTTGTACTAGTGTGATCATTTAGAGCAGTGGTTCTCAAACATTTTTGGCCTACCGCCCCCTTTCCAGAAAAAATATTACTTAGCCCCCTGGAAATTAATTTTTTTTAAATTTTAATAGCAATTAATAGGAAAGATAAATGCACCTGTGGCCATCACCGCCTCCCTGGATCACTGTAGCACCCACGGGGGGAGGGAGGGAGGGTTTGCACCCACTTTGGGAATCACTGGTTTAGAGTCTACATCCCCAAATTGTTCATTTTTTTAATCATATGGAAATCTGTTTTGTGTGATAATACATGTCTAACCCAAATTGAATTGTTTACCAGATCTGGGAGCAGGTAGGGAAGAAAGGAGGGAGATCATTTATTAACAAATTATCAACTAAATTTCTTATAGATTTACATTAGGTGTCACATAATTCTATTTCTCTCTGTTTAGTAACCAAAACTTAACTCTAAACCACCCTATTCCAAGGGACAAACTTAATCTGACCAGAAACTTCCCCAGTTCATGGGGGAAAAACTCAAAAATCACAATAAAACTTAATACAAATGTATATTCCACAATGCCTGCAGAAAATGCAAATTTATACTTCCTGGGGAAAATTGGATTCAAGTCTCTTAAACTTAAACCTCCCAGGAAAACTTAAATCAAACCTCTGATGGACCCAACTTAACCTAAACTTAAAATTCCCCAATCCCTGGGGGATCTCTCCCCTTGAAGCAAACCTAAACCTTAATTCAAGTCATCCCAATTTCTGGGACAAACTTAATCTAAAACTAAAAACAAAATCTTACCTTAGCTCAGAAGAAATAGGGATCAAGAGCGGGAGTCTGACCTCCCTCTGGAAGCAGTCTTTAGAGAAAAAAATTCCTCAGTGAAAAATTAACCAGAGTACTCTGGGGAGTTTTTCTGAAAGCCTGCCAGTTAGCCAAATATCTGAAGATACCTACCATGTCCCTTGCCTCACAATTATTTTGTTCAAGAATTGCTTTTTGGAAAGGCAAAAATAGTTGGGGCTCATTCTAAAAAAAGTAATGCAATATAATGAACATAGGGCTAAAATCAGAGACACAAGACTTACTTCTGAGTCTGGGTTCCAGACCAGAATCTTCTACTAATTAGTAGTATACTTGTAAAAGTCACTTAATTTATTTGGATTTCAGTTTTTTCACCTGATCATAGACAAGATCAGTGCTTCCCAACCTAGGCTACACTGCAGATTAGCAAAAATGTCAAGTTGTATAATACGGATCATTAAAATTTCAGAAGTATAATATATGTATAAACATATACATATGTGTATCCAGAATTAAAATTTCACTGGTATAAAAAATTTCCAACATGGGAACTCCCTACACTTATGCAGATTGACAGCTTTTCTATGGTAAAAAGTCTTAGAGTTGCTTGAATCTAATATATCAAAGGAAGGACTTGAATCTAGGTCTTCTCCATGCCTGACCTTTATACACATGCTGTTATGTTGCCTCTCATGTAATATACAAGCTTACTAAATTATTTAATAGATTAGAATTTTTAAATTCTTTTATCCCTGAAATAAAACATAAATTAGTGGTCAATAATTTGAAGGAGTCAAGGGAATTTTTTTCTTTTTTTCTTTAAGATGGGGGCTTATGCATTCTTGAAGATTAATGGGAAAGAGCCACTAGCTAAGGAAACGTTGAATTTCCTGGGAGAGAAGAAAACTGATGGAGAATAAGAAGAGATTATGGAATACAGTATATAGATGGAGAAGTTAAGTTTGGCAAAGAAGGCTAGCTATTTTTCTAAGACTAAAAAAAAAGGGAAACATGGTAGTATCTTGGACAACTTGGGTTCAAATCACATTTCTGCTGTTATCTTGAGCAAGTTACTAAATCTCTTTGGCCTCAGTTTCCTTACCTGTAAAATGAGAGGGTTAGGCTCAATAACTTTTAAGGTTACTTCTACTTCTAAATCTATACATCTATATGGTAAGATTGGGTGAATTTATGGAAAAATTAAAGGGCTGGAGAAGAAAAGTTTGGAAAGTTCACATTAGATGGTCTTAATTTTCTCAGTAAAACAGGAGGGGAGACTAATAGCTAAGAGTGAAAAAGGGGAGTAGCTAGATGGTTCAATGGATTGAGAACCAGCCCTAGAGATGGAAGGTCTTGGATTCAAATCTGGCCTCTGGCATTTCCTAGCTATGTGACCTAGACAAGTCACTTAACCCCCATTACCTAATCCTTACCACTCTTCTGCCTTGGAACCAATACATGGTTTTGATGGTATTGATTCTACGATGGAAGATAAGGGTTTAAAACAAACAAAAAAAAAAGAGTGAACAAGATGATGACAGTATTGGGAGCTTGTATAAAGGGCACTGACAGGCCTTGGATATCATGGAGTGGAGAGAATCAGCAAGATTTAGTAGGTTTACTACTCAGTGGTGATAATCCCACTGAGGTTAAGTCCTAGATGCCTGTGTGAGACCCATCAGCAAGGCTGTATATGTAGCGTGGTGTTGTGGGCCAGTCCTGGATCAGGTAATCCAGAGGCTCCAGTTTGGGTTTGGAATGAAATGAGACACTCTTGAATATCTAGCAGTAAGAAAAGAGGTTTATCTACCCCTAACATGGAAAGGATATTCAGTAAAAATACAACAGTTGGGCACAGCTTTCCAGCTTCTGTATTTACAGTGAGGTGCCATGCTAGTACCAAGACTGAGGAAGGAGGTCCTGGCTCTTTTGTGCACTGACTTTTATTCTTAGTCTACCAGGAAACTTCTTAGTTCCTTAAACCAATTAAAACTTGAAGTTAATTTCAAAACCTTTCTATTAATGAAACAAAAAAGTTAGCCTAGTCTGAATGAGGCAGAGCCTCAATAAAAACTAGTCAAGCCTACATGGAAGGGTCTCTAGTAGAAATTGTTCCTGTCACGCTTGGGTTGCTCTTCTCCAGCTTTAGGATGGGGGGATTTGGGGTAATTATCAATAGGTAGCTATGCCTCAATGCTGCTCTCTACTAACAGACCAGGCACAATAAAACAAATTTTAAAAATTTTAATTAGTACTTAATAGCAAAATAAAAACTGAATATAATCTCCCACAGATTCCCATGACACCAGAAGGCAAGGGAATTCTGTGGACAATTCATGATCCTTTGGCTGAATCTCAGCTGGAATGCCTCTCACAGCTCTTCTCCTAACGCCTGGCTGTGCTTCAAGACTGTCAGGTGTGCCTTCCTGGTACTCCACCCCGTCTCCACAGCAGAGGCTGTGACTTGTTGTTTCCCTGCAGAATGGTTGCTGGCATCTTCTGCTGGGCTGGTTCTCCACTGACCTGCTGCTGTTTCTGTTTCTTCTTCCCAGCTGCTGCTGTTAGATGGAGCTGTTTTTGGCTGAACCTGGCAAACACAGAAAAACTTGTTGAGTATAGACTTTTTTTTTAGTCCCCTCTCTGACTCAGTGAGAATTTCCCACTTAGATAAGTTTAGAGTTAGTAAAAAAAAATTTTCCCACTCCCTTTGTGTCCCAGGGAAAACTAGAACAAGACCATGTAACCTCACCTGGAACTGCAACAATCCTTGAAGAAACACTTAGTAATACTGGTATTGGCAGCCTCTTTCCTGCATATCTGCTGCTATACATGGGTTTATGTAAATGTAATTTCCCTAAAAAGCATTTGTCTGCTTAGGAATAGAAAAGGAAGAAACAGATGATGAGACTTATCTAGGGTTGTGGGTCAGACAGATGAGAAGGGTGGGAAGTCAAAGGGGGAAGGCATTCAAGAGTTGAGGGCAACAAAGGGCTTTAAATGACTGCCTGCCTTTTGATCCAGCCATACCACTGCTGGGTTTGTACCCAAAAGAGATAATAAGGAAAAAGATCTTACAAAAATCTGTACAAAAATATTTGTAGCTGAGTTCTTTGTGGTGGCAAAAAACTGGAAAATGAGGGGATGCCCTTCGATTGGGGAATGGCTGAACAAATTGTGGTATCTGTTGGTGATGGAATACTCTTGTGCTCAAAGGAATAATGAACTGGAGGAATTCCATGTGAAGTGGAATGACCTCCAGGAATTGATGCAGAGTGAAAGGAGCAGAACCAGGAGAAAGTTGTACACAGAGACTAATACTCTGTGGCACAATTGAATGTAATGGACTTCTCTACTAGCAGCAATGCAATGATCCAAGACGATTCTGAGGGACTTATGAGAATAAACGCTATCCACATCCAGAGAAAGAACTGTGGGAGCAGAAAAGCAGAAGAAAAATAACTGCTTGATCACATGAGTCAATGGGGATATGATTGGGGATGTAGACTCTAAATAATTATCCTAGTACAAATATCAATAATAAAGAAATAGGTCTTGATCAATGATACATGTAAAACCCAGTGGAATTGCTTGTCAGCTTTGTGGGGGGGGTGTTGGGAAAAAACATGAATCATGTAACTATGTAAAAAAATTCTAAATTAATTAAATAAATGAAGGTTAAAAAAAAGAGTTAAGGGCAGGGTATTAATGAAGTGGCTAACCATAGTGGCAAGACAGTTTAGGGAGGATAGAATATACATGGAAATCTGGGAAAATAGGAAAAGTTTGAAGAGCTGAAGAGAGGGAATAACACAGTGTAGGACTTATTGGAAAAGAATTGATGCTGGAAAAGATTAAAGGCAAAAAGAGAAGAGGTTGGCAGAGGATGAAATGAATTAATAGTGTCGTGGAAGCAACAAACATGAGCATGGAAAAACTTCAGGAGATAGTGGAGGATAGAAGAAGTTGGTGTGCTATGGTCACGGGGCTAGGAAGAATTAGACACAACTGAACTCCTGAACAATGGCAAGAAGGAATAAAGGACTTGGAAGGTAGAATTATATGAGATTGTGGTCAGAGAAGATAACTTCAGAGTTCAGGTCCTTGGACATGAAATCATTTTAAGGGATGGGGAAGTTTATAGTGAATCAGAGTAGAATCAAAGGGCCCCAAAATACAGAGCTCAAGAAACCATGAGGGCAATAAGAACTTTGAAGCACAAGCAAAAAAACTACAGGACAAAGTTAAAATTTTATCCAGACCAAGAGGTGTCTCTTAAATAGATATTTCATCAAATTTGAATTGTCTATCCAGGTCCATAAGTTCAGTTCTCCCTTGCAGCCTGAAAGTCTGTAATTCTCTTTTCGTTGTACCCTGTTTCTGCCTTCCAAAAGCTATTAGAGCAGAAATAGACTTGAAGAAATTACCTGTCTCCTGTTAAAGACTCTTTATTACAAAAGTAAAATACTATTATCTTCATTTTATAAAAGGCACAACTGAAGTACAGAAAGATTAATTGACTGACTTTGCTGAAATAATTCAACAAATGTCATCTGTTAGTACCTTGAACACATACACATACATTCAGTCTTTTCTTCTTCTATTCTCAGCTTCTTTCTCTGGTCTTTATGCCTCTCTAAAGTCACTGTTGTTAATCATCTCCTTCCCTAAACCTCTGGAATTTACTCTGTAGCAATTTTCAGATACGAAGAATCTGCATTTGCATAGAAAACATAGAAAACATTTTACCTTTATAGCGTAAAAGCCCTATTTATTTATACACACCTAATTATGGGAAGGGGTTCACTGAGTAGTGCAAAGAAATAAAACACATATGTCCTACCCTCTGGCAGGACATAATCTAAAATGTTCATTACTATAAAATTCCACAAAGACTCAGAATTCTGCAGCATACCTCAACATGGTGCAACATTAAGAGAGAGACAGTTCACAAAAACATAAACAAATATATGCTGAGCTAAGTATTCAAACTCCAGAAACTTTATTTGTTCTACTGGAGGGACTAAGAAGATCACATAAAGAGTTTTGACTTTTCCAAGTCTCCTTTTGCATAGCTGAGAAGAGCAAATCAAGTTCCATTTTCAAGTTGCCAAGAAGTTATTGCAAAGTGTTCACTGTCTGTTCCACAAGCCCTTAAAAGGGCCAGACACACCTGCATTTACAATTTAGACTTGAGAGTTAAGGAAGTAAGCCATGAGGTAGGATGGTCCTTTAATGAAAGATTTATGAAATGGGAGCCTGAAGACTTGGACTGTAATTTATCTGGTATCTTGGAAAGAATGCTGGGTTTAGAATCATTCTACCTGTGTCCAAATCCTGCCTGTATCTGTCTAGAGGTGGGCAAGTCATTTAAGCTCCACGGCCCCAGTGTCCTTATGTGGAAAACAAAAGGGTTGAATTTGATGTCCTCCACGGTCTCTTCCAGTTGTAGTTCTAGGATCTTGTGGTTAATGATCCTAAGACTATCTTTGCTCTGCCATCAAATCACTTTGTCTCTATGTCTCTATTTTCTCATCTATAAAGTGAGAAGGTTGGACTAAGTTGTCCCTAAGGTCCTGTCTAATCCTAGTATTTATCATTCTATGTGCAAAAATCAGTGGTTCCAGATTCAGCAGATACTTTCCTCAGAACTTATTCAAATAATCTCTTGAAATCCTTTAAAGGATTCTTCCACAATCATATTGAAGAGACATTATTCATACGATTGTAAAATTAGAACTGGAGCAGCCTTAGGAGGTCTTTTCAACTAATACCCTCACTTTAAAAATGAGGAACAGAGGCCCAGTGTGGTTGGATGACTTGCCCAAATCATGCAAATAGTAAGAAGAAAAACTAGGTTTTGAACCTGGGTCTAATTGAGTACTCTCTCCACTGTATGGCACAAAACTCTTTTAAATTCTTCAAATTTGTTTTAGTAGCAACATTTCAGACCTCAGTAGATTGATAGACATCTTCTTCCAACACATTAAAATGATAATCCTAGCTAAACTGACCTATCTATTTAAAGCCTTCCCAATAAAATTACCAAAAATTATCTTACTGAACTGGGAAAATAATAACAAAATTCATTTTGAAGAACAAAAGATCAAGAATATCAAAAGAATAAAAAAATGTAAAACTTTTGTAGTACTAGGTTGTAAACTGTAATATAAAGCAGTAATTTTCAAAACTATCTGGTACTGGCTAAGAAACAGAAAGTTAGATCAGTAGAACAGAACAGACATATAACAAACAATAGTAAAAGATTATGTTAACTTAGTATTTGATT
The DNA here is from genome assembly GCF_016433145.1 of Gracilinanus agilis. Taxonomy (NCBI): domain Eukaryota; kingdom Metazoa; phylum Chordata; class Mammalia; order Didelphimorphia; family Didelphidae; genus Gracilinanus; species Gracilinanus agilis. Next base: position 164,031,547 of record NC_058130.1, read on the forward strand.
AAAGTATAAATTCAGATGATTGGGATAAGAAATCATTATTTGGTAAAAATTGCTGGGACAACTGGAAAGTAGTTTGACAGAAACTAGATATAGACCAATATCTTATACTACTTAGCAAGATAAGATCATAATGTTTACAAGATCTAGGCATAAAAGGAGAAATCACAAGCATATTAGAACAGGGTACATATTACCTATCAGATTTATGGATAGGAGAGGAATTTATGAGTAAACAAGAGATGGAGAACATTGTGAAATAATGTAAAATTTATAATTTTGAGTACATTAATTTGAAAAGGTTTTGTACAAAAAAGTTATTGGAGAAAAATAAAACAAACATTGCCAAGATTAAAAGGAAAATAGAAAATTGAGGGAAATCTTTATAGATAATCTCTCAGATAGAGATCTCACATCTAAAATATGTAGAAAAATGTCAAATTTTGAGGAATAAGTCATCCTTCAAATGATAAATGGGCAAAATATATGAACACAGTTTTCAGATGAAGAAACCAAAGTCATACATAGATATATGAAAAAAATGCTCTTAATCATGACTGATTAGGGAAATGTGAATCAAAACAATTCTGAGGTATCATCTCACACCCATCAGATTGGCTAAAATGACAAATGTTAGAGAGGATGGGAAAAATAGAGACATATACACATTTGTAAAGCTGTGAACTGATCCAACCATTTTAGAGAGCAAAATTTGGAATTATGCTCAGCTACGAAACTTTGTATACCCTTAGCCCCAGGAAGATTCATCGCTGGGTTTCAAAGGAAAAGGGCCTATATGTTCTAAAATATTTGTAGGATATTAATTTTTTTTTTAAACTTGGAAAGAACTACAAGAGATAATGAAGAGCAAAATGAATAGAACCAATGGAACGTTATATTCAGATACAGATTTAATATTTGAAGAATTTAACTTGTCAATGTTCATCTCCAGAGATTTAACTGAAAAATGGAAATGTGAAAACCTAATCTATATACACATTTGTTTTCCAGATGATGTTTTCTATGGTGCAGGGAAGGAAAGGCGGGTCTGAGGTACCTGGAAATAAATTCTATTAATTAAAAAAAAAGTCAGTCAGTTTTCCTCGGTGTGATTCCGTCCTGAGTGGAGCCCCTCGGGAGCCAGATCCGATCTCTCCATCCTCCTCATCGCTCTCCTCTCTGCCCTGCTCTGTTTTCCTTAATATCTCTGCTCAGAATGGAGGACTCCATGGAAATGGACATGAGCCCCCTCCGGCCCCAGAATTTCCTTTTTGGTTGTGAACTAAAGGCTGAAAAAGATTATCATTTTAAGGTAGATAATGATGAAAATGAGCACCAGTTGTCATTGAGGACTGTGAATCTAGGGGCTGGTGCAAAGGATGAATTGCATATTGTTGAAGCAGAGGCACTGAACTATGAAGGAAACCCAATTAAAGTAACACTGGCATCTTTGAAAATGTCTGTTCAGCCTACCGTTTCCCTAGGTGGCTTTGAGATTACACCACCAGTAGTTTTGCGGTTAAAATGTGGTTCAGGGCCTGTACATGTGAGTGGCCAGCACTTAGTAGCACTGGAGGAAGATGCAGAATCGGATGATGAAGAGGAAGATGATATGAAACTCCTAAACATGTCTGGGAAAAGATCTGCTCCTGGAGTTGGTAGCAAGGTTCCACAGAAAAAAGTAAAATTGTCTGAAGAAGATGAAGAAGACGATGAAGATGAAGATGATGATGATGATGATGACTTTGAAGATGAGGAAAGTGAAGAAAAGACCCCTCCAGTGAAGAAATCTGTTCATGATACTGCAGCAAAAAATGCACAAAAATCAAACCAGAATGGAAAAGATTCAAAGCCGTCCACACCAAAAGCAAAGGGTCAAGATTCCTTCAAAAAGCAGGACAAGACTCCCAAAGGACCCACTTCTCTAGAGGATATTAAAGCAAAAATGCAGGCAAGCATTGAAAAGGGTGGTTCCCTCCCAAAAGTGGAAGGCAAATTCATCAATTGCTTCCGGATGTCTGATCAGGAGGCTATTCAAGATCTCTGGCTGTGGAGGAAATCTCTTTAAGAAAATAAGTTTGAACAGTTTGTTAAAATTTTCCGTCTTATTTCTGTAACAGTTGATATCTGGCTGTCCTTTTTATAATGCAGAGTGAGAACTTTCCCTACCGTGTCTGATAAATGTCGTCCAGATTACTTTGCCAAGAATGTGTTGTCCAAAATGCCTATTTAGTTTTCAAAGATGGAACTCCACTCTTTGCTTCATTTAAGTATGTATGGAATGTTATGATAGGGCATAGTAGTAGTGGTGGTCAGACAAACGGAAATGGTGGGGAGACAAAGTATACACGTGAAATAAATTCAGTATTTTAATAAAGTAAAAAAAAAATGTCAGTCATATTCTTCAAAGGTTATTTCATTCATTCATTCAACATGTATTTACTAAACACTTACTAAATGCCAGGTACTGGGCTAAGGACTAAGGATACAAGAAAGACAAAAACACATTTCCTGTCCTCAAGAAACTTACATTCTAGGGACATCTAGGTGGCTCGGCAGAGAGAAATCCAGGCCTAGAGATGGGAGGCCCTGGGTTCAAATCTGACCTCAGCCACTTCTTTGCTGTGTGATCCTGGGCAAGTTATTTAATTCCAACTGCCTAACCCTTATTGCTCTTCTGCATTGGAGTCAATATTTAGTACATAGATTCTAAGACAGAAGATAGGGATTTCAAAAAACAAAGTAATTGAGGAGGAGCACTAATATTTGTGGGTGATGGGGAGATGATTAAGACAGGTCTCATTTAGATGGTGGTACTTGAGTTGAGCTTTGAAGAATGTTAGGGATCCTCGAATGTGAAAAGGTAAGGAGAGAGCACACTAAAGGTTTGGAGGATGACTTATGAAAAGACACACAGACGAGCCCTGGCACCGTCAGCAATACCATGACCAGTTGGTTGCATAGTATCCAGCAGTGTCTGCAGGCAGATAAGCAAGCAGCTGAGAAGGTTTCCGAAGCCCATAAAGAACCTGAACCTGAAGCAAGCAAAAGAAGCTCAGACTGAGACTGAGCAGTATCTACTGCAGAGAGAAAGAATTTAAAGTCAAAGAAGATGCAGCTCTTAGTAGTCTTGGCAGTTGCATTTTTGAAACAGAGAAGGAAACCTGCAGAAGATAATCTGTCCTCCACAAGTACTTTCAGAAGAACAAGGAGAAAGTCCTGGAAAATCTTTTGACTTTTGAGTGTGACATGCATCCAGAAATTGATGCAAACTACCTCATAAATGGATAGAAGAAATAAAGCTCATATATGACGGATATTGGCTGTTCAGTTGCTCTCCTGTAGTATGTGAAGCTTTAGCCATGCTGCAATACCATTCTTCTGTAAAGATTTTAAATTATTTTTGTATAGTGTTTACTATGGCACTTCAATCTTTTTGGAGAATCTAGCTTCATACAGACTAGAATCTCATCCAAAGAGTTAATATTCTTATCTCTTATTTCATACCAACTCATTTAATAAATACAGTTTTTCTTTGCCTTTTGGTGGGAAGGCAGGAGAATGTTTTGCTGCTTCCTAAATGGTCTTAGTGCTGAAGAAAATTCCTTAAAGAAAGTAGTTAAAAATTGTCTGCAATTCTATGTAGCTTTCTCAAAGGCTTCATTACAAACATCAGTGAAGTACTAGGAAGTAATGGGCACCCTTAAAATAGTCCTTTCTAGAAGGGGTTTAGCATACTATGTTGCTGCTATAGCCATTTAGGATCCTTTCATGAAACAGAACCAGCGGACAGAACTCAGGTGCTTATGAATGACTACATTTTTTTCATTTTGTACATAGATAGTCATTTGACAGTAAAGACTATTTAACAAAAAAAAAGGAAAAGGCACATAAATAAAAGGGAACTTGTGTAATGAGGGGCAGCCAGGAGACCAATTTGGCTGGAATGTAGAGCTGGCGAAGGAGGGGGTGGGTGTTGTGTAATAATCCCAGAAAGATGCTCTGCATCCAATTAAGAAAAGTTTTAAATGCCAAATGAAAGCATTTATATTTTACCTTAGAAAAGTGACAGAAATATGTAAAATCAGAAGCCATTCCTGAATAGAGAAATTACAAACTAATAACAACCCTATGAAATAATAATAATAATAATAGTAATGAAATTCAAAACAACTTGGATTTCACGCATTAGCCAGAAAATTAGCAAAGCTAACAAAAGATGGGAATGGCCAGTGATGACTTTGGACTCATTTCTTTTTGCATCTCTAGGGCTTAGCCCAGTAACTGGCTCATAGCAGGTGCATAATAAATGTTTATTGACTAGCCAACTGGCTTTGGACAGATGGGCTATTCATGCATTTCTATAAATTGGTGGAACTATAAATTGGTATAACCATTCTAGAAAGTGATTTGGAATTATGCAAGTAAAGTTATTAATCTATCTACAAGCTCAATAACAAAAAGAAAGGCTTCATATATACCAAAATATTCATAGAAGTACCTTGTGTAGTAACAAGGAACTGAAAACAAAGTAGATGCCCTTTAACTGAAGAATGCTAAACAAACTTAAGGTTATGTGGTAGATAAACAAATATATTGGAATATTAGTATGCTTTCAGAACTGAGGTATAAATTGGATACAAAGAAAGCATGGAAAGACATACAAAATGATGTAGAGTGAAGTAAACAGTATATACAATGAAAGTAATGGAAATAGAAAGCACAACTACTAAGCAATCAAACTGAATGCTGGGAAATTATGATGGCAAAGCTTGGTCCAAAGAAGAGATAGAAGGAGTGTCCCCCAAGTTCTTTGCAGAGCTGAAAAGTTATGGATTTGGAGCACTATCTCTTCTCAGATTTTCTGATCTATTAGTTGGTTTTGCAGTCTTTTTTTGCCTCTTTTTAGAATTCTTTGCTTCAAAAGATGGTTCTCTAGAGGGTTAATGGGATAAAGTTTCATTGGAAAAGTCATGTGATATGAAATATAAGATAATAAAATTCCATTTTTTTTACAAAGCTAATGTAACAACCACATGATACAATGGATAGAGTGCTGGACTTAAATCAGGAAGCCTTGAATTAAATCTAGCTTCAGGTACTGCTTGCCTAAGTTTCCTCAGTTGCCTCAAAATGAGCTGGAAAAGGAAATGGCAAAGCATTTCAGTATATTTGCTAAGAAAATCCCAAATGGGGTCCCAAAGAGATAGACCAGTGATTCCCAAAGTGGGTGCTACTGCCCCCTGGTGGGTGTTGCAGCGATCTAGGGAGGCGGTGATGGTCACAGGTACATTTATCTTTCCTATTAATTGCTATTAACATTTTAAAAAATTAATTTCCAGGGGGCTAAGTAATATTTTTTCTGGAAAGGGGGCAGTAGGCCAAAAAAGTTTGGGAACCACTGAGCTAAACACAACAGAAATGACTGGACAACAAAACCTCTAAAGCTAGGATCATTGTGGAGTAGTCTCTTAAGCAATAGGAAAATATCAAAAATGTTTTTATATATGTATTAGGGGACAGGGATGGGAGTAAATGTCATGATCAGACCTTTGCTTACAGACTATACATTTAGCAATTTTGTGGAGGATGGATTGAAGAGGCTGAAGACTAGGAAGAAATCTGGAAGCCATCACAATAATTCAGCTAAAAGATAAGGAGAGCCTGAACTAGGATGATGGGTAAGTTAACAGAGAGGAGAGAAATGTAGAGCTGTTGGGGAGACTTGAGAACTTAGTGGATATGAAAGTTGAGGGAGAAGAAGAGTCAAAGAGTGATTCCAAAATCATGAACCTGGGTGACTAGAAAGATGATGGTACTTTCTATCAAAATGGGAAAGTTTGGAGAAGGGATCGATTTGGAGGGAAAAATATTTTCTCCAGGTTGAGGTTGGCATGCCTATAAGTTTATCCATGTAGAAATGTCCGGTAGTCATTTGGTGATATAGGACTGTAGTTAAGGAGATTAAGAAGGGGCATATGGATTTGGGTGCTGGCTGCCCTGGGATGATCATGGAATTTACAAGAGCTGAGAGCACAAAGGGAGAAAGGAAAAGAACAAGGAAAATAAAGAGGGTGCAGGACAGAGCCCTGGAGGATGACCACACTTTGGGGGCTGGAGGAGGGTGATCCAGCAAAAATGAGAAGTAGCAGCCAGACAAGTAGGAGGGGAACCAAGGAACAGCAGTGTCACAGAAGTCATTAGAGTATTCAAGTGAAAAGGGTGGTATATAGTTTCAAAAACTGCTAGGAGCTCACATGAAATAAATGAGAAATGGCTACTGGATTTAGCAATTAAGAAAATATTTGGCAACTGCGGAGCAAGGAAGTTCAAAGTGGATGAAAATTTGAAGTAATGGCAAAGACACGTAAAGGATTTTATGTTTTAGGGGGGTTTGCTTTTATTTTTTTAAGAACAGGAAGAACAGGGCCTGTGTATGAGTAGCAGAAATGAATTGATGGACCAAAAAATTGAAGACTAAAGAGAGAGTAACTAACTTCCAGATCATGTGAGCAACACGATGGTAGACTACACATTTTCTCTGATTCCTATGATTTCTCAAACTTCTCCAAAACAGAAATTACACACCCAAATTAAAGGAACTTCAGCGGTCTCCACAGTATAGGACACCTGCAATCCAAAATGGGGTAAAAACCAAAACAGATAAACAAAAAAAAATTTTTTTAACTCTTTCCTTCCATCTTGGAATAAATATTATATAAGTTCCAAGGCAGAAGACCAGGTCACATATCTAGGAAGTGTCTGAGGCCATATTTCAACTAAGGGCTTCCCAACTCTCGGCCTGGCTCTCAATCCACTAAACCTGGTCCCAAACAAACAAATTAAAAAAAAAAAAACATGAACTGACCCCTACACTGAGAGCATTAAGCACCCTCTTGTGCCTCCCCTGTTGGTTGCATTAACAACCCAAGGACCTAACAGGACACACAAGTTGCAATAAAATCTAAGCCTACACCCAGCACTTCCATCTTTTTTTTTTTCTAGTGCCCTGAAGATACCAGCTCCAGGCTGCAGAAGTTTGCTCAGGTCATGACAGGGCTGTGGAAGCACTCCAGGGATCCTATGAGACAGCAAGCATCTTATAGCCCTTCAGGAGTTAAAGATTGCTGGGGCAGGGACAGACAGGCAGACAGTGCAGCCAACTAGTCTGTATGGCAAAAGATCTCTGCAGGAGAGTAGAAGAACAGAAGAAAAGGGACAGTGCATGTGTTTGGGCTCAAACAGAGCTCGGTACACCCCACTCCTCTGCTCAGAGTCTCCCAGACCCAAACTACAGAAATCAGTCCATAGCACCAACACTTCAATGCTCTGGATCACCAGTCATCAGGCCAGAGAACTGAGGAACAAAAGGAGTAAGACAGGATATGAGGAACAGGTGGTGTGGGGGTAGAGGGAGAGAGCTGAGCAGCACTCCACTAAGACTGAAAACTTAGCATCCAGTTGGGGCCAGTATTGCCCACCCAAAATTCTAGAGGCAGAAACCTAGACTGGTGAATTAAGAACTTCGCAGTCTGGGAAGAGGCTGAGACATTTTGAGATCCAACCTCTTAAAAAACCACCATTAGAGGGAAATGAATCAGAAAGTGAACATTAGAAGAAAATATGTTTGGGGGTGTTGGGAGAGGGGGAAGAAAGCCTGAAGCCACCAAAGATTTTAGGAAAAGGAAAACTCAAAAACCTTGAACATAAGTAATGAAACTGTAGTGGGACCCAGAAATAAAGAGCGGAGGAAATGGAGCAGGATATAGGAAATTCAGAGATTTAGGGAACAAATCAGGGACTTCTCTAAGCTCTGGAACCAGTCTGGCCCCAGAAGACCCTCCCTAATGACCACTGACAAACAGATAAAAATGGTATTTCTCTTCCCTGCTTTTGAGATCTGCATCTCACTGATCACGGTCACTAGGAAAATCACTATCTCACTGATAGACAACATTCCCCAACTTCAGGCCCTGCTTCCCTGGCAGTCATCTGTCCTTGCTAGACACAATGTCAACCTTATGCTCCCGTTCCCCAAAGTTACCCATCCTTGCAGTCATATGCTGACCATGAGCCTTTCCCAAAGTCACTTAAATCACCACCTCCAGTCCTCCCCACCAGTCACCAGTAAGTCACATGTCTCCTGCCCCCTTGTATGTCAAGTACTCAGCCCTCCCATAAAACCAATAAAAACTCCTCTTTTTGTTGCTTTAAACCGGCAGGTTTTCACCTGGAGCTACTTCCTGGTCATCAATCCCACTAAAAAAAAAAAAGTCTTTTAATTTTTATTGGGGCTCTTGTAATTCTTTAGGTGGGAAATCCTCAAGAATCAGTACGGCTCTCCCCATAAAAAAAAAAAAAAGGAAATATTAACAACAGAAGGAAATATGGCCTCTGGATCTGGTTTAAAAAAAAGTTTGTGCACCTGTGAATAAATACTAAACAAAGGAAAATACTCCAACACTTGATGAGACAAGACTCTGTGGAATGTAAGGAGAACATGGAAGCAAAACACATGGTTTCTGAGTTGGCCAAAAGAGAAACGAAAACTATGTGAGCAGAATTTATTACCTACACAGCAAAAATAATGGGCAGAATAGGAAAACTAGAATCTGCAATCGCAAACCTCACAAAAGAAGCAAGAAAACAACAAATTGGGAATGCAAATAAAAGAGTGAAGGACAATGTAGAAGAAGAGAAGCAAAAAGTAACACCAAAAGAAAAAAAGGTTCACAATCCAAGCAAAATATTCTGATCTTGAAAACTGTTTTAAAGAAAACATATTAGAGATTTAGTTAGCAGACTTAGCCTGGCAAGCTGGCAAGAGGATATGGAGAGACAACCTAAGAATTAAAGATCTCCCAAAAGAATATAATCAGATTAAAAATTTGAATACCACAATGCCCAGAACTTCTGAATACAGAAAATGAAATACTAATTGAAAGAATTCACAGATCATCTCCAGAAAAAATCCAAGGCCACAAACCTCAAGACACATAATGGTTAAATTTAACAATTTAATTCAAAAACAAGTTCTGCAAACTATCAGGAGATTTAAAAAACAAGGGAAAGGAAATTCAAACAACACAAGACTATTTTTCACTCACCAGAAAATACAAGAGAGAATAGAATAATGTATTCTGAAGGACAATGGAGTTTAGGATATAGCCAATAGTGACCTACCTGGAAAAGTTTAATAAATTTTTTAAAAAGACATTAAATAGTAAAGAGGTATTTGAAACATTCTTAGAAAGAAAACCAGAATTAAAGAAATTGTTTGCTTCTCGAACACCCCAGGCAACAGAAATACAGGAGAGATGAACAAATGTGGTAGCCAAGGACAGAAAAAGCAAGACAACAGAGAGACTATTAAAAGACTTTTTCAAATATACACAAGGAGAAAGAGTTGAAAGTAGATGTCCAGGGGAGATAACGATGAAAGGTAGGCCTGGAGCATTTTGAGCAGAACCTGGAAATATTCTGGTGAATCTAGAGAGAGTGTGTGTGTGTGTGTGTGTGTGTGTGTGTGTGTGTGTGTGTGTCTGTGTGTGTGTCTGTGTGTGTGTGTCTGTGTGTGTCTGTGTGTGTCTGTGTCTGTGTGTGTGACTACATTACAAAACAAGAGGGTAAATGAAAGAAGGAGGGGATGAAGGGATAGAGGGGAATGTGTAAAATGCCTAAATCAAGTCAAAGACTAGTAATGAGGGGAAGATGATCCCCATAGTCTCAGGAAAGAAGAACCTGTAATAAAGTAGTGAAGAAAGAGGAGGAAAAGGAAGGGAGGAAACCTTGCTTTGATGATGGGAAGGGGTCCAAAGAGAGATAATCTGTGAGAGGAAATGGAGACTGTGTGTGAGGTGTGGTGCAAGGGATATGGTGCTTGAAATGACCACTTGTCCTACCTTGGAAATAAGGGAATTAGAATTCCTGGAAGCAATCTGTAGCTGGAGGAGTGGAAGGGCATAGACATGGGGTATATTTTTAGGCAGATGGGGATGGGGCAAAATAACCAAGGAGGGAATAGAGATGTGTGGTAGACTGCATAATAAAGAATCTCATAAGAGAGGATCCTACCATGAGGCATTATTCTGGGACCAAGATACAATGAAAAAAGGGTATCTATGGATCTAGTTCTATCAAGGAGTGGCAGAAACTGCTTAGGGGGTGGAGATTTGGGAGGGTGGGGGGAAGGCAGGGAAGACCTAGTTCAGAATAGATACCTCAGAAATTTTGATTGTATGGGGGAAAAAAACAGAAAATAGAAAGAGATTAGATAAGAACATGAGTCATGAATCAGAGAATGGGGATCTAGAGTAGACAGAAAAGAGAAGACGTATAATGAAGAAATAATCCCAGGAAAGGGGTTCAAAAAATGAAATTTACAAAAATAATGAAAAGGACTAGTTGAGAAAGAGAAAAGGAAAGGAGAATCTACTAGACTAAGTAAGAAAGAAGAAAGGCAGAAGGGAAGATTTATATAACCAGATAAAAAGGAAGCAAGAAAGAAGAACTAGTAAGAAAAACTTCAAATGGAAAATGGTAATAAATGAGGAGGAGAAATTAGGGGTAAGGGGAAGAAAGCCAGGGTAAATAGGACCACCTTTTAAAAAAAATTAAGCTAAAGTAAACAAAGGAACATAGTACTGTGTTTATAGCAGAAGAGACGGAAAAATTATAACCTGAAAATATATTAGAGAAAATAGAAGAAAATATAAACCTAACTCCCATAATTTAAAATGTGAATAGATTAAACAATACAATAAGATACAATACAATACCATAAGTGACAGATTGGATACAATCTGCTGCTTAAAAGAAATATATTTTAAAAATAAAGTATTACACAAAATAAAATTGAAGGGATGAAAAAAGTTACTATACATCAAGTGATTAAAAAACAGGAGTTAGAATCATTCTATCTTACAAAGCAAAACATTCAAAAATATAAAAGGATAAACAAGGAAATGACATTATGCTGAAAAGATTCACAGATAACAAATTTGATATCAGTAATAAGCTTAAATGATCAAATGCACCTAAATTCATAAAGAAAACATTGAAAATAGTGACAGGAATCTTTAATATGTTTCAAATAAGTCTAAAAAAGATAAATAAAAAAAGAAAACATAAGACAGATTTAAATTTCTGGTGAAACTAGAGTTAAAAGACATGGCATCTTCTAAATGAAATTGTAAAAGAAATTACATATTTCTCAGGACTAATGTGACTTTTTTAAATGTACTAAAAACTGTGCGTCAGCTAAGGAGGTTTGGGGGAGAGGGAAAGAACATGAAACATGTAACTATGAGAAAATATTCAAAATAAAAATTAAAAAAAATGACATGTACTAAAGCACAGAGATATTGCAAACAAATGTAAAAACACAAAGATAGTTAATGCATCTTTTACAGAGCAGAATAAATAAAAATAATCACTAGTTCAAGGACAAAAGATGCAGATTCAAATGGAGATATGACAACAAAATCTTAAATAATGAGTGAATCAAAGAACAATAATAAAAATTGATTAATTATGTAAAAGAAAATTATTATGATAAAACAACATATCAAAATTTCTGTGATACAACTAAAAAGCAGTTCTCAGAGGAAAAATCTTATTCTTACAAACAGAAATTGACAAAATAGGAAAAAAGGACTAAAGAACCAAATATACATTTTAAAAAAGTATAAAGTTTAAACAAACATAAAATAGGAACAAAAGAAGATGTATTAAAAGTTAGAGGAAAATAGATGAATTGAAAACAGCCCCCCCACCCACAGAAATGATAAATAAAACAATAGGTTGGTTCTTTGAAAAAGCTAATAAAATTGACAAACCTTTAGCTTATCTTATTAAAAACAAGAGGGCAGAAAATCAAATCAATAAAATAGCAAAGAACCAATATGAAATCAGAGCAAAACCAAAAGAAATAAAAATAATAATCTGAGCATATTTTGCACAACTTTATGCTAAAAAATTGAGAAGACAAAAGAAACAGAGGAATACTTTCAAATATATAAAGTACCCAAATTATTAGCTGACCAGATAGAGATCTTAAATCATCCAATCTCAGAAAGGAAATGCATCTACTTGTAAAGGAACTATTAAAGAAAATAAGCAAAAATACTCCTAGACCTGATGGATTCCAAGGAGAACTCCATCCTTCTTTTAAAGCAGTTAATAACAAAACTTCACAAATTATTCTCCAAAAATTGATAAAGGGCCCTATTAGAATCCTGGCATTCTGGGAAATGCACTATAATCTTTCCAATAAATATAGGAGTGAAGCAAGGATACCCACTCACACCACTATTATTTGATATAGTACTAGAAATGAGAGCAATAACAATAGTACAAGAGAAATTACATCCATAAAGATAGGCAAAGAGTAGATAAAATTGTTTCAACTTGTTGATGATAGAAAATTCTAGAGAACCACCAAAGATATTGAGACAATAGTTTCAGAAAAATTGAAGGCAGTAAAATAAACTGAAAACTGAACCAACCCTTTACATCCTGTCCATTTTTTCATCTACTCCATTCCATGTATCCTCCATAAAGGATCTACCCAAAGAGCTAGTCTTTCTCTGGTCCTTTTAATATCACAATTGTTCTAAGGTATTCCTTAGACTTTATAAGGATGATATTAGAAAATAAGCATTGTTTTATTAGTTTAGTGATAAGAAGTAGAGAAGCTGGCTTGAAAAAGAATTGGAGTTTCAAACGAAGCTGATACAGAGTATTAGTTTCAAGCCTAACAGTTTTTCTGTGACAGTTACTCTCTCTGGGAGTGGCATTTGGTCTCTGGCAGTTGGCAGAGTCACACAGAGGGACTCTCTCTTTCTCTCAGGGCTGGAGGAAGTAACATCTTTGCCTCTTTCTCACTGTCTGACGGAAAGACCTGAAGGAACATAGTGTTTTCTTTTTCCAATTTGGGAAACACTATTGACTATGTATTGCTGTTTTTATAGATTGATTTAACTCTGAGAAGACCAAAGAAAACCCTGGTCTTTTGTCTGGACTCTGAGTTTGTTAAGGCACAAAGTCCCAACTTGATTCTTGTTGAGACTCAGCCAGCTAGCCTTTGTTATTTTTATAACTTAGAGGCAAAGTTAAGAATTATAAGGATAATAGTGGTAGTTTATTTAGAATAGTAAAAATTTTGATTAGTCAGATCAGGAAGAATTAGTATAGCCTGTGAAACACAGGAGAAATGGTTCCTTATGGAACCAGGGAATTTATTTGGGTGGAGTTAGAATCCCTTAGAATTAGAAATTCTTTTTATCCTTATACATTCTAATAAATATTTTATTTTTTATAACAAGAGTCTCTTTAGCATCCTTACCCCTGGCCCTGAAGGGAAGTTTGCTTATGAACTTCACTTCACTGATATAAACTGAAGATATTTTGCAAGCACAGCAAGCAGAGTATCTGAAATCATTTTATAAATCAATACTCAATTCATTTACATTTATTTTTACAACTGTCAGTACACTTTCATATGGTCACCATATTAGCTCAGGCCCTTATTATCTCTTATCTAGACTGTTGCAATGGTTCCCTAATTAGTCCCCTACCTAATGAGTCTCCTGCTTGAAGTTTTTCCCCTCAACCCATCCAACCTCCACATTGCTTCAATTTGATATTTCTGAAGCACATATCTGACAACATCATTTCCCTGTTGACAAGATCCAGTAATCCCTATTGCCTCTAAGATAAAATACAAACTCATGTTTGTATTCACATTTGTTCCCATAACCACCACCTGCTTTTCCAGACTTATTTCACAAAAATTTCCCTCTCCCCCACTATGAACCCTATTTTATAGTTGGCCTACCTAGAGTCAGGTAAGACATAAGTTCAAATCTAGCCTCAGGCATTTACTAGTTGTGTGACCCTGGGCAAATCACTTATCTGTTATTTTTTCCTCATCTGTAAAAAATGAGATTGCTAATAGCTTCTAATTTCCAGGGTTGGTATGAAGATAAAATGAAATATTTGTAAAGTTGCTTTGTAAACCTGAAAGCAATGTGCGTGTGTGTGTTATACTAACAAATTATTAGTAACTCCCATCTTATTGCCTTGGCCCAAGCTGTCCCCCATGTCTATGTCCTTCCTTACCTGTGCCTCTTAGAAAACTTAGTTCTCTTCAAAGCTAAAGTGCTCCCTTCTACATCTATGTCTTCTCCTGTATCAGTCAACACACATGCTTTCTTGAACCAGACCTGGAACTGAGCAGTTCAGTCCTGCCCACCTCCTCTATGGACTGAGACCCAAAAGAGCTAGGAGAGAGTTCACAGGAGGACTACAGGAGGATGACTTTGATGAGACTGAGGAGCACTCTTAAGTGTTTCTATTTCACCACAACATTTTTAAGTATTTCTAATGCCATCTCTTTATATGTGAATTTAGTTTCTCCACAATCCCCAGAATTCTAGAGAGAATTATTGAGAATTCGGGCCTCAAGTCTCTCTCTTTATATTACCCCTCTTCCCACTCTAACCAGAAGGATTTAAGGAAAAATACCATTATACTTCTTTAGACCCTACCCAAAGCACTCTGAAATCATTTTGCTCAGGTTGCAATTACTTTGGGGTTGAAGACAGAGTACTCGCCTTTAAACTGGCCAATAAATTGTTTGTCTGATTGTATCTCCCCACCCAATGTCACTTCATGAAATTACTTTGTATTTTACACTTATATACACAGGTATATAATTATTTCCTTCAATTGAATATGAGTTCCTTGAAGACAAAGATTATTTATTTTTTTAAATTTATATCCCTACCACCTAATATAGTGCTTGGCACATAATAGAAATTTAATAAACATTCAATGATTAATTGCCATGTAACCTTCCCACTTCCTTCTCTGCTCATACTCATATTTGGTAATATCTTTTTCACCATCTATAAGTCATCATTGGCAATATGCTACAGCTGGTTTACATGTACCATGCATCTTTACGTCCCACTTTGGGTCACCTGTGGTTTCATTCTTCCAAGGTCATGTGCTTTCATGATTCACAGCCATTCAATATCACTGCGAGAATGAAATCTCTAAAAAACAGCAAAATGTTCCAGAAATATTATTTTCACCAATACTAACTGAATTAATCAATCCAGCAATATTAATCTTCATCAAAAAGAGATTAAGTACCACAGATGGTAGAGAATCACATGCCAAAGACATAACACAAGAAAAGAAAGTATACTTGTACCAGGTCTTAGGGAAAAAAATATCTTTTTTAAAAGGAAATGTGACAATCCACAAATAATAGTTTGCATCCAGCATGGTAATGGGATTAAAAGTCCTCACTGTAGGGAAATGTGACAATATAAAACTATAGTTTAATAGGATTTAGAGGCTGGAACCAGGAGTGTCCTAGAGTTGGCTCCTATCAGTTCATGAGAGTCAATTGCTAAATTGTCAGAATGAGCATTTACACCTGGGAAATCAGCAAAAATTACAAATCAAAGCTTGATTTATTGTTTTGTTGATCATCTAAACAAGAAATTGATTGACCAAATTTTACTAATAGAGATTAAATTTAAAGGCGCATCACTTTTTTTTTTTTTTTTTTTTACCAGCACAGCTCTGACTGGAAGGAATCTTAGACATCACCTAGTTCAATCTTGCCATTTTAGAGAAGAAACTGAAATCCATAGAGCGTTTAAGGTCACACAAATAGAGAGCAGCAGTTGGAAAATCTAAACCCATGACTTCTGTCTATAAATCCCATGCTTCTTTCCTTATTCTCTTCACACATCCAACCAAAGGATGCAATCAGCTATCTTTTCTGAGTTTCCTGGCTCTTTAATAAAAATGTTTCCTCTTAGAGTGGCCTAAAATTTTGACCCAGACAGTGGAAATTAGCATAAAGAAACAACCTAAAGCCCTATTTTAATAGGAAGCATGTAAGCCAAAAGTGAGAGAAAGGAAGTAACCCTTAGGATGAAATTGTTTTTACCCCAGAACAGCAGAAGAGACAGAAGTAGGTAACTTAAAAACAAAAATATTTAAAATGTGGAGTTTAATCTCACAAATGGCAAGAAGGGCAAAGTTCTAGGTTAGAAGAGGCAGGTTGAGAAGTTGTATAGAGATATAGTGAGAGGCAGACACCAGAGCCAGGCAGACTAGTTATACAATGTGACATCCACAGGGCGAATGTGACTGGTCTGCCATCAAGCAGTCATTCCTTTTTTTGTTGTTGTTTTGTCTTTACTTTATTCCAATAACAAATTTACACGTAAGTTTTCAAAAGTTGCATGATTCACATCTCCCTTCCTTCTTCCCTCCGACCTCCCAGAGCTGACAAGTGATTCAATCTGGGTTGTACAATTATTATCGCTCAAAATATATTTAGCATTCATTTTTCTAAGTGAATAATCTTATAAAACCCCAAATCATATACCCAAATAAACAAGTGCTGAATCATATGCTTTCATCTGCATTTTTGCTCCAGCAGTTCTTTCTCAATAGGTGGAGAACATTCTTTTTTATAAGTCCCTCAGAATTGTCCTGGATCATTGTATTGCTGTTAGCAGCAAACTATCACATTTGATCGTTCTACAATATTTCAGCTATTATGTATAATAATCTCCTGGTTCTGCTTATTTCACTCTGCATCAGTTCATGTAGGTCTTTCCAGCTCTTTCTGAAATCATTCTGTTCATCATTTCTTATAGCACACTAGTATTCTATCATCACATAGCACAATTTGTTCAGCCATTCCCCAACTGAGGGACATCCCTTTATTTTCCATTTCTTTCAAGTAGCCATTCCTACTTACTCCTCAACAAACCCATTAGGAACAGGGCTCTTTAAGGCAGCCTCAGAACCAGGCTTAATGCTAGTGATTCATAGAATGGCCCACTTGTTTTCCCCTGAAACAGTCACAGTGATCATATTGTGCCACACTTTGGGTTTATAGCTCAAGAATCTGAGACAGGTCACAGAGGCACTAATCCTGTGCCAAGAGTGGTTTTGGTGCTCCATCCCCCTCCACTCCCATGTATCAGTGGTCATAACTCTCTGGCCTTTCTTTCTCTAAGGTTTGAAAACCAAGAGGTTTGCTTATGTTCTCTTTTGTGGTGGGAGGATGGGGACTGTGAGGAGGCAGGGAACCGCTCTTTCACCTTGTCTATGAGTTATAAGAATGAGTGGGAGGTGGTTCAGGCTTTTGGGGACACCAAAAGGACCAAGTATAGAACAGCCCCGGGGTTCTCTAACTAGCACCCAGTGGAAATGTCTGTCTGAGATTTTCCCTGCTTACTAACATAAGAAAAGAGGTTGACCTGGGGTAGCAATCTGTAACAACTTCCATCAGTGTGAAGAACAACAAAAAAGTCTTATTTCAGAGGCTCAAAAAATTTTGCAACAGAAATTTGGAAAGCCTCTATGAAGTGGATCCTTCCTCCTACAAAAATCAAACAGTTGTTCCCGTGTTGTTAAATATTTTCATGTAAGTGTTGGTGCTAATGTGAAAATTCCTGAGGTCCTGCCGGGTGAAAACAAGTGACCGATTGAGATTTATATCTCATGTCCTCAGCCAGGTCAGATCTGTTGATAAAACTGATGGCAAGTTAGCTAATAATACTGACAGTGGCTTGAAAGGCATAAGGAATCTTTGATGTGGACGTGATTATTGCCAAAATTCCCTGAACTCCACATTTCATCTGCTCCCTTTGTACATGTGCAAACTGTTCCTTATGTCTGGAATACTATCCCATCTCTCCTCCTCAGAGAATCCCTTCAAAGTTCAATTCATTTGTCACTTCTTTGAGAAGCATTTCTGCTAGCTGTTAGTGTTCTCTGCCTCCTCCTTAAATTATTGTGAGTAGCTCTCAGGTGCCATTCATAGGAGGTTTTTATGTCTATTTTCTTTTCTTTTTAAAAGGAAAATCTCATAGGGATAGGGGAGTAGAGTGCTAGACTAAAACCAAAAGGTATCAATAAAGTATTATTAAAAATTAAAAAGAGATTTTTGGGAGGCAGGGAGAGAAGCAAGTCAAAGAAAAAAATACTGGGTATATATATTCATCTCTTTACATGCTGTAACCTTTCAGGAGACAGGAAGTCACCTGATCTTATTACGTTCACTACAAATGAATATTATTTTATATCTCCACTAGGCAAAGTGTATTCTTCCTAATTGACTCTATCACACTTCCACAGAAGTCATTCCTCAAGTGTCACAAACACTGCCCCTTCTCCCTCTCCCTCTCAGAAGAGCTCTTAACCTTAATAAGAAAATAAAGGCCACTTGCCCGGAGCTCCCTCTTCTCCTCTATTCTCTATCTCAAAAGTCATCTTTTATTCTCTGATTTTTATTTTTTATTTCTGATACAAAAGTTGTTTTTCTTCCCATCAAGGCCCACCATTCTATGTATACCATTGGTCCCATTATCTTCAGACTCCTGAGCAGATTATGGGTTCCTCCTTCTTGCCCCAGTGACTACTCTGTTAGTACCCTTCTTAATCAGGAAAAGCCCTGGCATTCTAAGTTCCCCCACTGCCTTGGGCCACTTTAATTTGCTTGAATGCTTTATAATTTTGTGCCACTGACACTTCTTAATTTAAGGTTCTACCTTTTCATAAGAAGCTATTTAGTGCTGAAAGAGCAAGAAAAAGTATTTTTGTGTAAAGGAAAAGATTTAAAACAACTGTTAAATCAATTAAGATCTTGCCTATGTTACTGATAAACATTTCGATGACTAAAAGAAGTAGGAAAGGAACTTTGACTTAATAAAAAATTATGAATCTATGCATGCAGGGTGGTGAGGTGGTTCAGTAGATAAAGCACCAAGGCTGGAGTTGGGAGAACCTAGGTTTGAATCTGGCCTCAGACACTTCTTGGTTGTGTGATCCTGGGCAAGTCTCAATTGCCTAGCCCTTACTACTCTTCTTTCTTGGAATCAATACTCAGTATTGATTATAAGACAGAAGGTAAGGGTTTAAAAATAAAATAACATCAAACCTATGCATAAAAATAAATATAGCTATCAGATGGGATTTGAGCAATTTAGGGCAAAAAAATGGATTGTGGCCTAAATATAAAGATATAAATCACCCTGTGAAAGATATAAAAGCAATGTCTCTTTCGTGTTTAGTCTTTTAAAAAGCAGAAAAAAGAAATTTTATTTATTAAAAAGCAGAAATGATCCAAAATAATCCCAAAGGACCCATGATAAAAAATGCCATTTGCTCCCAGAGAAAAAGAACTGATAGAATTTGTATCCAGACCAAAACAAACTTTTTTTCGTTTTCTTTGAGTTTCCTTTCACAAAAGGATTAACATAGGAAAATGTTTTATGTGATTGTACATGGATAATCGATATGAGATGACTTGCCATCTCAAAGGGGGAGAGAGGAAGAGAATTTGAGACTCAATATTCTTGGGAAAATGTTGGAAATTGTTCTTACATGTAATTGGGGAAAAATACAATAAAATCTAGTTTTAAGGAAAAAAAGTAGAAAAATAGCAGTAAGAAAGAAGAAAGTTTCAAGGACACAGCATGGGATATTGAACCACCTCGAGAACTGAGAATTATAGGGCATTATGGTCACTTAGCCCATTTAAGTGTTACTGTTTTAAGAGTTTAAAGGACAAATATCAAATGATGAAAAATCATATAATAATTTGGACCTTGAAAGATGATTAAATAAGATTTGTTGTTTTCATAAGGGAAATTTCCTGCATTGTAACCTCATAAGTGAAGTGAGTCACTGAATGCCAGAAGGCTCCCATTTAAACCACAGAAGTGTGGGGCTGAGAAGCTATTACATTGAAAAGATTGAAGAACCTATCAGGAAAAGTAAGGATCAGCAGAGGACAAAAAAGCAGATTTGTCAGAACTGTTGGAAGAGACAAGCAGCAGTTTGGCTGACAAGAAGCCTCAGGCCCCTAGTTCCTGATTAGCTAAAATAAAGAGAAGTTCTAGCTAGTCTATTGCCCTTCAGCACCACCTAAAGATTAAGAATAACAAAGCCTCTAAAAAAACTCCCTACTTTTTCCCACTGGGCTCTTGACAAGGCAAGCAGAAAGGAGAAAGGCAGGTTTTGTAGTCCCTGTAAAGGAAGAGATGCTGAGATCAAACTTGATAATAAACAAGAATCCCAGTGAGTGAAGAGCTGGCTAGGTTTGTGTGCTTTGCTCAGAGAGTCAACTTATTTAATAAAATCTGAATGGATAATGCAGCATCCTGGTGAGTGAATGACTGGCTAATCTGGTCTGTAAGGTCCAGAGATATAGCAAGCCTGATGATTTAAGCTCTGGCTTAAAAGAAAATGCAATCTTATTCAATGCTGTAACATTTTTTGAATGCCTTTTTTTTTTTTTGGAGCAAAGAAATCCATTTATCTGAATGGAAAGCAAAACAGATCATATTTGTGAGAATATATCCCAGAAAATACATATTGAAGGAGCACTATATGGGTGATTATAAGTTAAAAGAGCTTGTGACCTCTTTTTGTGGTAGTAAAGAATTAGAAATTGAGGATACATCTATCAATTGGGGGATGGCTGAATAAAATGTGGTATGTAATTATGATGAGCGGGATGATTTCAGAAAAATCTGGAAAGATTTACATGAGCTGATGCAGAGTGAAGTAAGCAGAACCAGGAGAAAACAATATACACAACAACAGCACTATTGTACTATGATTAACTGTGAAAAACTTAGCTATTCTCAGCAATACAATGACCCAAGACAATTCTGGACTTATAATAAAGAATGCTAGCCAGCTACAAAGAAAGAACTCATGGAATCTGAATGCAGTAACACACCATTTTTCACTTCACTCTATTTGTGTGTATTTTTATTGGGGGATTTTAGTTTTATATGAGTATCCTCTCACAACTTCACTAATGTGGAATTAATGATTTGCATGATCATACATGTATAACTCAGATCAAATTGCTTACCATCTCAGGGAGGGGGAGGAAAGGGAAGGAGGTAGACAATTTGGATCTTATAATATTGGAAAACATATGTTAAAATTGTTATTACGTGAAATTGGGAAAATAAAATAAATATTAAAAAGAAATCAATCAGTGGAGTGAGAGTCAGGCCTAGAGACAGGAGGTCCTAGGTTCAAACCCGGCCTCAGCCACTTCCCAGCTGTGTGACCCTGGGCAAGTCACTTGACCCCCATTGCCCACCCTTAACAATCTTCCACCTATGAGACAATACACCGAAGTACAAGGGTTTAAAAAAAAAATCAAGAAATCAATCCTAGCTGAAGAATAAAAAATGATTGGCCAAAATAGAGGGCAGTGAGGACCAAGAGACACACAATAGCAGATGAGTGTATTTATAGTGTATAGATGGACTGAAAACATCAAAGCCAATGATCCAGAGTTTTAAGTTTTCCTAAGCACGTGGAGAAAGTTTATATGTCTTATGTTTACTTGATGAATTCCTCTGTGTGCCCATTCTCCCTTAAAGATAATAAGTGCATTGGTGAAAGATTGTGACCTCAGTTTATGTATAAACTAATACAGATTTACTATTCCTATTAATTTCCTTGATATATGAGTTTCCATGATGGTATTATTTCTTTTGCCTTATTGCTAAGTAAATGGTTGTATTTAAAATCTAAATGTGTCATTATGAATGGTTGGCTTGTATAAATGGAAATGCACTGATGGGAACTAAAGTGGTAAGAAGGAGGAGGACATTCCTTCCTCCTTAATAGAGTTAACCCTAGGAGAGTCACAAAAAATTGAGTGGTGGTCCTTCTCTAGGCAAGGTAGGAGTGAGTAAGACAGTTTAGAGAGGTAGGAGATGGTCACACTCTGTGTAAGAAGTGAGAAGTCTTAAAGGATAGCATTCCATGTACTCATTTTACTTATATACACACACACATACGTACCTTTTCCTTTCAAAGTGGCTCAGAAAGAGAGGGGAGGGGAGAGAAACTTATATTCACCCCTGTCCATCAGTCTGATCTTTTTGTGTGTGTCTCACCTAAACCTCATTACCTTCATGTCTTGCACGCACCTATATGTCCATGTTGTTGTGAGACATGGCTCAGACTACTTAACCATCCAATAATCTAAGAGAGCATGTTAGCTTTGTCTCAACTTCAGGGACAAGAGCCATAATCTTTAACCTAAAAACATGGCACTAGACCTGTTGGTATGGGAGGAATGATTGGCTTTGCTATCAGGTTTTTTCTAATATCCAGATACTCCCAAGAAGATACACAAGCATTATTACCTAAAATCTCCTAACACAAAAGAAAGGGAATTGGATGCAATGCAAAAGGCATTAGATTTGGAGTTGTGCCTTGACTACTTATTATCTTGTGATCTTGAGGCAAGTAATTTAACCTCTCTGGGCCTCAGTTTCTTCATCTATAAAATTAGAGTATTGGTCTAGACGATCTCCAAGGAACTGTATAACTCTAGGTCTATGGCCTATGGTTTCTTTTATCTTAAAAAAAACTATTACTAGTGTCTTCTGCTAACATTATTATAAAAAAATAGAGTTTTGACAATGACTCTAGATCTTTTGCTTTACCAAGTCCAAGATGTAGTAATATAACTAGCAGTGGGTTAATAATCAGATAACTGGTGTCACTGAAAAACTCATTATAGAGGCTCATTTGCTCAGATCTCATTTCACACAAGCAATCATTTTGCTGTTCTCCTTTGCGACCATTGGAAAACATTATTACTTGGCATGGAGAAAGCCCATTTGGATGTGCAAAGTGCTTGCAATTGTATTTTAAAGGGCTTCCCAGAGCTCTAAAGCCAAAGCCAGAAATGACTCAATGGGTGGCAATTGTTAGTGACATATAAGACAAGCCTAAGACTAACATCAGCTCTCTTTGACCTTGTAGGATATACTTGAAGAATATAAATAAAAGAAAGAAATTGCTAACAGCTAATTTAGGCAAAGAGGCAATACAAGAGGTAGAACATCTGATGGAGCCTGAAGAACTGAGTTTAAACTCTATCCCTGCTACTAACTGCTCCAATAACCTAGGACAAATCTCTAAGCTTCAGTTTTCTCATCTGTAAAATGAGGGACTTTGACTAGATGACCTCCAAGGCATAGCTCTAAATTTATCATTCTATGACAGAGTCTGAAAAACAAAGCAAAACCTCATGAGAGAGGCATCATTTCAAGTCAGTTTAACAAAATAAGAACCCTACTGTGTGTGCCTGTATGCCAAGTGCTAGAGACACAAAAACAAAAACAAAGAGAAACAGTCCTTGCACTCAAGAAGTTTGTTAGTGCTCCCCCTTGAGTCTCCGGTTATTACTTGTTTATTTATCAATGCCCATCTTGTTTATGGGTTCTTTTACTAAGTTCCTTGAGAGCAGAGGCTACTTCATTTTTGTCTTCATATCCCCAAATCCCAACACAGATAGTATCTACAAATAGTAAGTGCTTGTAAAAGGAAAGGAATGGCCTTAGATTTCCAAAGTCTCTTCTAGCTCTGCCTCATGATCCCTAATTCTGACCTTGATATTTATTTGATATGAATTTTGGGCTAGGAAGTGAAGAGAGGAAAAGAGGTGCACCGGACATGACTTTCCTCCAGCTCTAAATCCCTAGGGAAAGCCCTGGAAAAAGGAAAACTTTTTAAAAGTATTTTCTTTATTAGAGAATGAAATTTGTTTGAGGCTCAATCTCTCAAAAAAAAAAAAAGATGTCAAGAGGAGTACATATCTGATCATGATCTTAACCATGTTTGTGTACCATGGACATCTCTGCAAGTTTGGTGAAGCTCTTGGACCCCCTCTCAGAAAAATATTTTCAAATGTCTAATATAAAACACATAGAATTACCAAAAAAATCAATTATACTGAAATGCAGTTATCAAAATCTTTTTTTCTTTAAAAGAACAAGTTCACAGTATAATGCAGAGATGCAATCAGGGCATTTACCCTTGCAAAACCTATCTGTAGGACTTCTGGCAGTTGACCAGCCTTAGAACTCTGACAAAGTTCAGTTGGTCCCAAAAGCTTATGAAGAGTGGAGGGGTGAACTAGGCTCTGCCTTCGGGCTGAAACCTTGCCTTGAATCTGTGCTTTGGTCTTTGGACATTTGGAGCTTAGCTAATTTCTCTGGACCTTCCCTGATCTTCCCTATATCTTTCCCTTTTACCTTCCTGATTTTCCTGTGGGCTTTGGGAGAAGGGTGGATTTTTGGGTTGTAGCAATTAGACTTTGAGGATTTAGTTCCCCATAGACAAGTAGTTTGAAACAAACTATCCCTTGCTTTATTGTTTAGTACTCCCTAACCTCAAGGGCAGCAAGCTCTCTCTCAGTCCGAGCCATTCCTGTGACTCTCCCCCACCTTGAACTTCTCACTAGCAGCTGTTAGAGAAACCCTGAACTCCTTTCTCCTTGATAATCAACCCTGAAACTTTAATAAACCCCATTGTTACCTATTCAAACCCTTTGCTAAACCATTGGCTCAACGATAAGTGAGAGTTGAAGGAGGGAAGGAATTATTCTCTCTATTTTCCTGAGGGAAGCTGGAGGCGTCCATCTTGGGAGGAAGTAGTTGTCTCTATACTTCCTCCTGGAAACCCTTCAGTTTCATTGACAGGGAGGAGCCTTGGGACTCCTTCTTTGTGGACTTGAGAAACTGACTAGAAAGCCCTCTAGTCATATTCAAACCACTTCTGACTGGCCCTAACCTTTGTGTCTGTAGAAACATCATTTTCCCTGGAAGAGTCCAGCCTTCCTTCCCCAGTAACCTCTGTCTCTAGTCTGAGTGTCTCCCTGTTGCAGCTGCCTCCTCTAATTACCTCATCATCTTCCTTACCTTTCATTATACTACCTTGTCCTCTATTTCCCTGAACTCAGCCATTCCCTTACATCTCTCCTTACCACCTCAATTCACTATTGCACCCTCCTTTCCCACCAAAGGACCTAAACCCCCTGTTTACCTTTTCTTTATTTACTTTTATTACAACAGACTCCAGGTTATGAATCCCTGATCTGGAGGTTCCAAATGAGGTATCATTCCAACATACAAGCCTCCCAAGATTTTCGACATAATGCTTCATCCAATAAAATTTCCCCAATTTGGAGAAATAACAAATGTGTTACTGACTTTGACTTTATCGCTCCAATCACACATTACTATGTGTTTCAGGCCAGGCTTTGAAAATCTAAACCTGTAGAATAAATATAACACTCACAAATGAGTGTTGGCTCTGCTTTTGTTTAAAGTACCCCCCTCTGTCTCAGCAAATGAAATCTCCTCCTTCCCCCATAGGATTCCTATGTGGCAAGAAAATTTAGTATTCCTGTCAGGATGTCTATTCCTTTCCTGCTGCATCACAAACATTCCCTTGTTCTGCTTTCCTGACACCACATACCCCTACTCCTACTTCATCCTGGAGACCTCATCTACTAAAGTAGTGTCACATTGAAGCTTCAGTGAAAAAGAACTAAGGAAGCCTGCAGTCAGGAGAGAAGAGGAGGAATATAGGAAGAGAAATACCACTGTGAGGACAGGCCATTAGAAAAAGGACACTTGGGTCATCCCCAAATCCCGTATCCCATCCTCCTCAACAAATCTCACATCCATTCCCAACACAACCACCCTAGGCCAGGCCCATATTGCTTCTCAAGAGGAGGTTGATTATTACAATATTACTATTACAATTGGTCCCTCTGACTTTTGTGTCTTCATATCCTTCATAGCTACCAAATTGCTCTCCCTTATGTGTAGGTCTGAACACATCACTCCTCTGCCAAGAAGGTTCGGTAGTTCTCCCATTGACTTTAGGTCAAAATACAAATTCTAACTAATTTTGTTCCCCTGGTGGGGCAGAGCAAAGATGGCAGAGAAGGTACAAGGACTCATCTGATATCTACCAAACTACCATCGGAAAAGCAATGCTAGAATACCTCAAAATGTATTTTGGAGCAACATGACCCACAAAAAGATAAGATGAAGACATTGTTTTAAGCCCAGAACCACTTAGAAGGCCAGCACAGGGTAAGATCTAGTACATCATGGTGGAGATGGAGCTCAGAGCAGGTCCCACCAAGGCAATAGTCTTTGGGTGCAACTGAAGAAGTAGCCACAGCTGCAGGAATTCTCAGCCACAGATGGTAAGGGAGGGTCAGACAGCTGCACAGAAGGGGATTACACTTGTCCTTTTGCCAGCTCTGGGTGCAAGATTCTTGTCATATTGCCCCTATGCAGAACCAGGTTGCAGTCTCCTGGGACGCGGCCACAGAGTGAGGAGGAAACAGGGGATCCTGGGCATAGTTCCAAAGGGTAAAAAGTGCTTGGTGTTACTCACAGACCAGAGTATAGGCCCAGAGAGCATTAGACACCTCTCCTTCCCTCATACCACCTTGGAAGAACTGAAAGCAGATAGACCCAGATCTGAAGGCAGCTGCCCAAAGAACCTGAAGCTTAGAATAGTGGTCCTTTCATCACAGTTACAGAGCCCAACCTTAACAGTTTTTTAAACGAAAAGAAAAGGCAGGAAAATGAGCCAACAACATCAAAAAAGAAACTTAACAAAGAAAGTTATTTTGGTGACAGAGTAGATTCAAACACAGATGACAACAAAGTCAATATGGCCACATCCAAAGCCTCCAAGAAAAGTATTAATTGCTCTCAAGTCCTAAAAGAATTAATGGAGGAGCTCAAAAAGGATTTAAAAATCAAATAAGAGAGATAAAAGAAAAACTGGAAAAAGAAATGAAAGCAATATAGGAGAATCGTGAAAAAGAGTCCACAGCTTGGGAGTAAAGAAGGCACAGAAAAATACCGAAAAAAAATAAGATACAAATCCCTCTCCTGAACATTTAAAGCTCTTCTTGATCTGGCTCAAGTCTCTTTCTAGACTACACTCGCCATTTCCCTGAAACACACACACACACACACACACACACACACACACACACACACACACACACACACACAATGTATGCTTTAGCCCAACTGGCCTATTTGCTTTCCTTGTACATGACATTTCATCTTCCATCTTTGGACCTTTGTGCAGGTTTTCCCTAATCTATGAATGGATTCTCTCCTTACCTCTGATTCTTGGAATCCCTAGCTTTCTTCAAGAATAAATTCAAGTGCTTTGAGGTAATCATGTTTCTCCCAGATGCTAATGTTTCCTCAGCCCCTCCACCTCTAAACATTGTTTTGGGTTAACCTAGATTTTGTATTTAATTCTCTATAAAAATATTGTTTCCCCTAATAGAGTGCAAACTTCTTAAGAACAGAGGCTTTCATTTCTGTCTCTGTGTCCCCTGTTCAGAGCCTGACATACAAATAGTTAAAAAAATAATTAATGCTTGTTGAATGAATGGATTAAGAATATTGGGTTTTCAGGTGGATTCTATTTTCTTAACACTGCCAATTGTAGGTTATGTTGAAACCATAGAATAAAATGTTGAGTTTCAGTTAAGACATACATTGCTTGAAGGAAAATTAAGCAAAAAAATTACTCCAGACATGCCTACAAGTCAGAAATGTTTTCCCCTGCCATCAGGACAGTGTATGACCAATATTTACAAACCTTAGTTAGAATCTGGACAGGAAGCAGAAGGGTAAAAAATTATATAGGATAATAATTATAGAGTGAGAAGAGGTTGTAGAGATGATCATTATAATCCCTTATTTTTACAGATGAGGAAGCTGACACTCTAGAAAGGTTATGTGACTTGCCTAGCTAGGGTCACACACAGGTAGTAAGTGGCAGAAAATAGATTTTGTCACTGTTAATCTGCCTCCATTTCTAGGATTTCCTTCCACAGTTCCATGTTCTTTGTAAGAAATCATCTCCCATTTTCTTTTCATTTTTTAAACCTTTACCTTCCTGGAATCAATACTATGTATTGGTTCCAAGGCAAAAGAGTGGTAAGGGTAGGCAATGGGGGTTAAGTGACTTGCCCAGGGTCACACAGCTGGGAAGTGTCTGAGGCCAGATTTGAACCTAGGACCTCCTGTCTCTAGGCCTGGCTCTCAATCCACAGAGCAATCCAGCTGCCCCCACATCTCCCATTTTCATAGGCCATATTTGTTCCACTTCCTTCCCTTCTACCTGTCAGATGATGTTTCTGGAAACAGTGAAATTCCCCATGGGCAAAAGGGAAAATATTTTGGTTTGTCTTGTTCTGCCTTGACTTCTTTTCTTCATTGTGAATCCATCAATCATCAAAAGTTAAAACATTTTAAGATGTGAAGAACAGGGAAAAAGACTACATATGGGGCTAATTTCTGCCACATATTGTCCTGTAAAAATATCTATATATGCATATATAGTTACGTATCTAGACAGATGGATGTATAGACATAGAAATAAATGGATAGATGGACAGATAGATGACCAGATGGATAGGTGAATGAATGTATAGAAAGAAAAAGACACACACACACACACACACACGCACACGCACACGCACACACACAAGGTAGTGATAAATTACAGTGTCTATTTCTACACTTCCTAATTCCTTCCTCCGGATGTCTTTTTAAATGCTTTATTAATGTTCTTTTTTATGTCTGTCACTACCAAACTACCCATTTCTTCACATCCTCACCCAAGAGAAGTCTAGAATCCTGTTTTTATAAAAAGAAAAAAAAGGTGTTGTTTGGGATAACATCTTGGGCACTATAAAATCATTACAGAAAAATAGAGATGGCAAAAGAAGGAATCATGGAATTAGAGATGTTGGAAGAGGCCTTAGCAAGCCATCTGGTCAAACGAAGAATCATTTCAAAGATATGTAAGGATATATTAAGGCACCTAAAGACAAATTAGATCCACTGGGGAAAAGCAGCCATAAAAGACGTACTTATGCGTTTGCCTGGGGTTCCATGGCAGAGCTGGGATCTCAAAATAGCAGCTCAAAAAGTATTGTCTAATTGTAACCCAAATAAAGACATCTCCTGAAAAGCCTTCTTATAATATTCCTTAAAGTTGTTCATTATTTTGATGGCCAAAGAATCTTCTGTAATGTCATGACCAAATGACCCAGACTCTTTTCTCCCAATTCCTGTAAATTCCCAAGTTATTGTCAATATTCCTCAATTGCTTGGGTTTGTAGAAATATTTTGGGTAAAGTCTTTTCATAAACAATTTTCTGTGAGAAAGTTATACCTCTAAGAATGATGTAATGCTTATATTCTACTTTCTATAAAAACTTTTCTCTTTGTCATAACAAATGGTAGACGTAGCCACAATTTTTGTGTGTTTTGTGTTTACTCGCTCAGGTGCCCTCCCCGTCATTCAGGTGTTCCATTCCTTCCTCTTTGTTTTCTTTCTCCCTCACTTTCACTTTTGCTGGCTTACATGGAGCTGATCTCCTTAGTAAGCTGACTCTCTCTCCCTGGCTGTAATGGTGGCCCTCATATCCAGTCATTCATTCACCTGTCACTCCTTTACCATATCTAACAATTGATCAACCTGCCTTTATCTGAAGATCTCCAATAGGGAGTAACCTACTTCCCCCTAAAGCAGCCTACTCCAAAGCTGAATTTTATTAACTGTAGCTATTCTGTGTATCAATCTTGAATCTGCCTCCTTGAAGTTTCTCCTAGTTCTTCTGTCCACTGGGACTAAATGGATTGTCTAATTCATATGACAGATAGTCCTTTTCTGTGTTTCCCCCCTAATATCACAAAACAATGTATAAACAAAACTGAACAGACTCCACACCCATGTTGGCAGAAGTCAAAGGTTAGCTTTTATCCAGTTGGGGTGGGGGGTGTGGGGGGAAGAAAAGCTCAGGATGAAGGAAGCCAGATAGCCTGAAGACCATTACATGATTTTGCTTGTAAAGGTCAACAATTTCATGATAAAGAATTTTGAAATTTTGAATAGAAAAGCACTGAGTGTGACCTTCTTCCCCTTTTTCCACTGTTATATAGATGTGCAAACTGGACTATTTTCTTTTGTATAATTGGTCTAATCAATATATTTTAACAAAAGGATCAATATTCTTTTACAGCTTATTCCTCAGTCAATATTTTGCTATCAGAATATACTATTAAAGCTATTAGTACTTAAAAACTTTGTTGTCTTTTATTAAAAGAACTTTTGAGAGCCAAGATGGTGGAGTAGAAACCAGGAAAGCTCAATCCACTATGAGAATCCTGTCCAACCAACTTTAAATTATATCTCAAAACAAATACTGGAGTGAAAAAAACAGTTTGCAGCAACCCAGAAATAGAGCTAAGGGTAGCTAACAAGGAAAAAATGAAGTTTAAGAGAATGCCCCCACTGCCCTGAGAACAGAGTCCATGTTTAAGATAAAAGTGAAAGTCAAAAAAAAAGGCTGGGAAAATAAACAAACAAAAAAATCCCTAACCACAGGAAATTTTTATGGAGACAAAGAAGAGCAAGGTACAGACACAGAAGGGGACAGTGAAAGCAAAGCAAAAACCCACAAAACTTCAAAGAAAAACTGGTCTCAGTCTCTGGAAGAGCTCAAATAAGATCTCAAAAATCAATTAGAAAGGCAGAGGAAAATGGCAATAAGAAAGGAAAGCAGCTAGAAGAAAATACCAGCAAAATTGGCCAAGTAGAAAAGGAGGTTCAAAAGCTCACAGAACAAAATCATTACTTAAAAATTAGAATTGGGCAAATAGAAGCTAATGGCTTCATAAAACATCAAGAAACAATAAAACAAAATCAAAAGAATGAAAAAAACAAGAAAATGTGACATATCTCATTGAAGAAACAATTGACTGGAAAATAGATTCAGGACAGAGAATTTAAGAATTATTGGACTACTGAAAGCCATGATTAAAAAAAAAAGCCTGGGCATCATAATACAAGAAATTATCAAAGAAAACTGCCCTGATATTCTTGAAGAATAGGGTAAAATAGAAACTGAAAGAATTCACAGATCATCTCTGGAACTAAATCCCCAAATGAGGACTCCCAGGAATATTATAGGTAAATTCAAGAGCCTCCAAGTCAGGGTGAAAATATTACAAACATCTAGAAAGAAACAATTCAAATACCATGTTAGGATTACATAGGATTTAGCAACCTCCACATTAAAGAATCAGAAGGCTTTGTAAAAGGGAATTCTTAATCCCTTTCTCTAATTTAACTGGGGAGTCATTTTACTTTAGAGATGTGTAAAGATATACCAGCCCACAGTGAAAGGAAGTAGAAACCAGAGAGACAGGAAGAGAGGTTAGAAGGGGATATAAAAAGCCAGTGCAAGGACTGAGAGGGGCTTTTTGACCTTTTTTGGGTTGGGAGGTGGTTGGTTGTTGGTAGTTGATCCTTGGGGGTTGGTGGTTGGGAGAAAGATATATATTGATTCTGTCTGGTGAGCTGAGCTAAAGAGTGATCAGCTGGACTTCCTCTATGGACAATTATAGGCAGTTATAGGGTAGCTAGTTAGGCAATTTCTCTATCTCTTTCCTATATTTTCTTCCTTTTACTATATTCACATTAAAACTAAAATTGTAAAAAACTGTTCTCTTATTTTGTCAAACTCCTAATTTAATCCTTACAGCTTGGAATTTGATATTCTGGAAGGCAAAAGGTCTAGTTTTACAGAATCACCTACCCAACAATACTAAGTATATTATTTTGGGGATGGGGGAGTGGGGAGAATGGGAGAGATCATTTAGTAAAATAGAAGATCTCCAAGCACTCTTGATGAAAAGATCAGACCTAAAGAGAAAATTCCATGTTCAAACATAAGGCCAAAGAGAAGCTTTAAAAAGTTAATAAGAGAAAATTTAAGGGATTCGATAAGGTCAAACTTTATGTATTCCTATGTGGAAAGATGATATTTATAATGCTTAATTTTTTATTGGTATTAAGACAATTAGAAAGAGTATACATAGACAGAAGGTGTGAGAATAAGCTGATTAGGATGATTCTATATGCAAAAAAAATTCAAGGGGTGAAAAAGATGATTGCATTGAGAGAAAAGGGAAGGGAGAGATGGACTGGGATAAATTATCTCACCTAAAGAGGCTGGAAAAAACTATTATGGGGGCAGCTGGGTGGCTCAGTGGATTGAGAGCCAGGCCTAGAGATGGGAGGTCCTAGGTTCAAATCTGGCTTCAGACACTTCCTAGCTATGTGATCCTGGGCAAGTCACTTGACCCCCATTGCCTAGCCTTCTCCACTCTTCTTCCTAGGAGCCAATACACAGTATTGACTTCAAGACAAAGGTAAGGGTTTAAAAAAACAAACAAACAAAACTATTATAGTAAAGGGGAGAATGAGGAGAAAAGGTGATGAGCAGTGCTTAAACTCTATTCTTATTATAATTGGCTCAGAAAGAAAATAATAACCATATTCATCTGGGCATAAAATTCTACCTTACCCCTTAGAGAAGTAGGAGAAGAATAAGACAAGGAGTAGGGGTGGGGGGTAATAGAAAAGGTGGAGCAAGTAGGGGGTGGTGATTAAAAGCAAAACTCTTGTGAGGAGGTTAAGAGTAAAAGGAAAAAAAAGGATAAAAAGGGGGAAATTAGATGGAGGGGAATACACAGTTTGTAATACTAATTGTAAATGCGAATGGGATTAATTCAACCATAGAACAACATCAGATAGCAGACAGATTAAAACCATAATCCCACAACATGTTGTTTACAAGAAATACAGTTGAGGCAGGGAGACACACATCGTAAAGGTAAGGGACTAGAGCAGAATTTATTGTACATCATCTGAAATTTTAAAAAACTTAGGAGTAGAAAGCATGATCTCAGACAAAGCTAAAGCAAAAATAGATATAATTTAAAGAGTTAAAGAAGGAAATTCTATCTTGCCAAAAGATGCTATAGGTAATGATGCAATATCAATATTAAACATATATGTACCAAATGGTATGTTCTCCAAATTTTTGAAGGAGAAATTAAATGAGCTTCAGGAGGAAATGGCAAAACTATACTAGTGGGGGACCTCAATTTCTCCTTTTCAGATCTAGATAAATTGAAACATAAATAAACAAGAAAGAAGAGAAGGAAGTAAATGAACTTTTAGAAAAGTTAGAACTAATAGATCTCTGGAGGAAACTAAATAGGAATGAAAAAGAACATACCTTCTTTTCAGCAATACACAGGCCCTACATAAAAACTAGCCATGTAGTTAGGGCATAAAAACCTCACAACCAAATGCAGAAAAGCAGAAATAATAAATGCAACCTTTTCAAATCATAAAATGATAAAAATTATAATCAATAATGATTCATAGAAAGACAAAAAATTAATTGGAAACTAATCTAATGCTAAAAAAGGCATGGATCAAAGAACAGATTATAGAAAAAATCAATAAATTTATTAAAAAAGACTGACAATGAGGAGATAACATATCAAAATTTACAGCCAAAGCAATACTTAAGGGAAAATTTATATTACTAAACACTCATAGCAATAAGACAGAGAAAAAGCAGATCAGTGAATTGGGCACACAACTGAAAAAAACTAGAACAAAGAACAAATTAAAAATCCCCAATTAAAGACTAAATTGGAAATCCTAAAAATTAAAGGAGAAACTAATAAAACTGAAAGAAAAAGAACCACTGAACTAATAAAGACTAGGAGTTGGTTATATGAAGAAAAATAAATAAATAAATAAATAAAAGAGACCAAACAGGGGGCAGCTGGGTAGCTCAGTGGAGTGAGAGTCAGGCCTAGAGACAGGAGGTCCTAGGTTCAAAACCCGGCCTCAGCCACTTCCCAGCTGTGTGACCCTGGGCAAGTCACTTGACCCCCATTGCCCACCCTTACCACTCTTCCACCTATGAGACAATACACCGAAGTACAAGGGTTTAAAAAAAAAAGAGACCAAACATTGGTTAATTTGATTATAAAAAGTAAAGAAGAAAATCAAATAATCAGTATCAAAAATGAAAAGGGTAAACTCACCACCAATAAAGAAAAAACTAAAGTAATCATTAGGAGATATTTTGCCCAATTATATGCCAATAAATCTGACATTCTAAGCTAAATAGATGAATATTTACAAAAATTTAAATTGTCTAGATTAACAAAAGAGTAAATAGATTACTTAATATACTCATCTGAGAAAAATAAATTGAACAAACCATAAATGAACTACCTAAGAAAAAATCCACTGGGCCAAATAGATTCACAAGTGAATTCTATCAAACATTTAAGACAATTAATCCCAATACTATACAAACTATTTGGGAAAATAGGCAGAAAAGAAATCCTACCAAATTCTTTTATCACATAAATATGGTACTGTGACCTAAGCCAGGAAGAGCAAAAACAGAGAAAGAAAATATAGGCCAATTTCATTAATGAATATAGATGCAAAAATTCTAAATAAAATACTAGCAAGAAGACTATAGCAATATATCACAAGGATCATTCACTATGAACAGATGGAATTTATACCAGGAATGCAGGGATGTTTTAATATTAGGAAAACTAACAGCATAGTTAACCATACCAATAACCAAACTAACAGAAATTACATGATTATCTCAATCAATGCAGAAAAAGCCTTTGATAAAACACAACACCAATTCCTTTTAAAAACATTAGAAAGCACAGGAATAAATGAGTCATTCCTTAAAATGATAGGTAGCATCTACCGAAAGTCATCAGCAAGTATTATCTGTAATGGTAATAAGTTAGAAGCCTTTGCAATAAGATCAGAGATAAGGCAAAGATATCTATTATCACCAATATTATTTAATATTGTGCTAGAAATGCTACTGTGAGCATTAAAAAATATTAAAGGAATTAAAGTAGGCAATGAGGAAACTAAACTATCATTCTTTGCAGATTATGTGATGATATACTTAGAGAATCCTAGAGAATCAACTAAAAAACTTGTTGAAATTATGTTTAGCAAAGTTGCAGGACAAAATAAATCCACATAAATCATCAGTATTTCTATATGTTGCCAACAAAGTTCTGCAGTAAGAGATAGAAAGAGAAATTCCTTTTAAAATAACCTTAGAAAATATAAAATAAGGGCAGCTGGGTGGCTCAGTGGATTGAGAGTCAGGCCTAAAGATGGGAGGTCCTAGGTTCAAGTCTGGCCTCAGACACTTCGCAGCTGTGTGACCCTGGGCAAGTCATTTGACCCCCATTGCCTACCCTTACCACTCTTCCACCTAGGAGCCAATACACAGAAGTTAAAGGTTTAAAATTAAAAAAGAAAAGAAAAGAAAACACAAAATACATGGGAATCTACTTGGCAAGAAATACACAGGAATTATATGAACACAATTATAAAACACTTTTTCACACAAACTCAGATCTAAGCAAATGGAAAAATATTAATTGCCCAAGGGTAGGCTGAGCTAAATATAACAAAAATGACAATTGTGCCTTAATTAATTTACTTATTCAGTGCCATACCAATCAAAATACAAAATAATTATTTTATAGAACTAGAAAAAATCATGGCAAAATGTATTTGGAAGAACAAGAAGTCAAGAATATTAAGGGAATTAATGAAAAAAATGTGGAGGAAGATGGCTTATAAGAAAGAGATATCAAATTGTACTACAAAGCAGTAATCATCAAAAGTCTGATACTGGCTAAGAAATAGAAGTAAATCAATGGAATAGATTAGATACACACCATACATGGGTAAATGACCCTAACAACCTAGTGTTTGATAAACCCAAAGACTCCACCTTTTGGGATAAGAACTCATTATTTAACAAAAACTGCTAATGTTATGAGCTTCACTTGTCTCTTCTTTAAAATGAGCATCATAAGTAGCAACCACCTATTAGGAGAGTGAGTAGGATGAAATGAAATGTTTCTTAAGTGTTTCATGAGCTCAACAAATTGTTGTTTCATAAGATCTCCTGTTGTAGCAGTCATGAAAATAAACACTTACCTATAAGCCCAGGATATAAAGGAAATTGTGGTAGAACAAAGGAAATTATTATAGGACTAATGAAAAGCAAGTTAGGAAGGCAAAAGAGAAATTCAATATTCATTGTTTTCCATCAATCTTTATATCTGAGGGATGATATTTCCAAACGATGCTATAGCTTCCTATCCTAGATTAAAATTTGTAGGGAGGAGAATAGAGCCCATACCAAACAAACTACTGTCAGCTGGAAGCCTCTCCTCAATCCAATTTAACATACTGATTTGAAATTGTAAGGGTTAAATTAGGGGTTTTACAAAAATAAAAGAGCAGCTTTTTAACAATTTAAGTTTTAATGAAAATATAGTAAAGTTGTAAATTAATATTATCCCTTTTAAGCCAGAGAAAAGAAAATTTCTAGCAGTTTTTAAAAGATTAACAATTTAGTTTTAAAGAAAGAGAGATAGTAAAAGAATATAGTAGATGAATATAGTAAAGAGGTAAAGAAATTTTCCTAATGTCTATACTAGTTATCCTATAACTACCTATAATTACTACCTAAAACTGCCTATATCTACCTATAACTGCCTATAATTACCGCTAATAACAACTGCCCCACAAAGTTCCAACCCAATCCACCCAATCAAAACCAACCCAATCAATGTTTAATCCAACCCCAATTTGGTCTGTCAATGAAAACCAACAACCTCCCAAAAAACTTCAAGAAAGAAAAAAACCTAACAGCCCAAACCAAAAGCCAAAAGGAGCTTTAAAGGTTAAAGCCAAAAGCCCTATCAGTAAGCTCAGGCTTGCCTTTTATATTCTAGCAACTAAACACCAACCACCAACCCAACACACTCCCAGCAGCCAACTACCCAGCAACTGCCAGCACCTAATTGTCAGCAACTGCCAGACTGACCAACTGATGCCGGCCCCTTTTCTACCCTTTTTCTGCCTCACTTCCTATCTCTAGCTTTCCTCCTTCCTGTCTCTATGGTTTCTACTTCCTGTCACTTTGGGCTGCTTAATCCCTACACATCTCTATGGTAAGGGGACCACCAGGTCCTTCCTTAACTTAAAAAAGGAATAAAGAATTCCTTTTTACAAAAGCAATACTGTTATAAAAGGTTTATAAAGTAAAATTCATTTCCATTGTAAGAAACTAGAGTTTATATCAAACAAATTAATTCCTTCACCTGAATGTTTTTGCCAGCATGTAGCCACTATGTCTCATTATATTGCCTATTCATTTTATTAACCATATAGGATAGTGAAAGGGACATAGCGAAAGTGGAAAAGTACAGGCAACTAGGTAACTCAATGGACAAAGTTCCAGGTCTAGAGACAGGAAGACCTGGGTTCAAATCTGACATCAGATACCTCCTACCTGTGTGACCCTAGGCAAGTCACTTAACCCCAATTGCCTAGCCCAATGATGGGCAAACTTTTTAAAGAGGGGGCCAAAGGAAAGGAAATGCTCATCTGTCATTCTGTTTCTAAGGCAACTCTTTTGAAGTTTCATTATATTGTATCCTACTCATTGTATTTGTCAGATTAGGAATAATGTCTCACTGCTGGATAGAACATTTCAGGGGGCCTGCATCGGCCTGCAGGCCATAGTTTGCCCATCACTGGCCTACCCCTTACCACTCTTCTGCCTTGGAATAGATATTTTATATTCATTCTAAGGCTTTAAAAGAAAAAAGTATAGTAGAAATGGGCAAAGAAGGGGAATAGCTTTTGTAAATTTAGGTTTAGAGAAAAACATTTGTCCCCTGGGAAGTTTTGGCATGATGGATTTTAAAAGGTATAATAATGTCCACAACTTTATGATTTTATTGAAATTGAGGTATATTTAGAGCCTTTTCAACCACATCATTTTAATGAGTTCCTTGACACATTAATCTGATTTAGTGACAAAGAATATTAAATTTAGGAGAGCATAAAAAGGTACAAAATGCAAAATAAGAAGTCAATTTTTGGTGTGTGCACCAGTGCCAAAAATGGATATAAATTATATTATTTTTAACAGTCAAGAATGGAAATATGTCCAGATTTAACATTCTCTTCTTTCTTTTGTCACTTATACATACTAATGCTATTTCAGATAGTCTCACTGTTATAAATGTCCTATACTCTAATGGAAAATTAATAACAAATGATACCACTTAAAACTTTTTTAGAAGTTTGATAATGACACAAACTAAAGGAGATAATGATATATATTTGACAACAATGTAAACTAAAGAAGAAAAAATGGATCACAGATCATAGATGCTTACACTGGTAGACTAGAAAGACTTAAAGTACATGCAAGCTACTTGAGAACATGAACTGTTTCATTGTGTTCATATCCTGTGTGCCTAGCACAGTGTCTGGCACATATTGTGTTTAACAAATGCTTGTGAATTGATAATACACTAGAGAAAAAATTACAGGATTCAATTTTAGATTTTTCTTTTAAAGATAAAGATAATTTCTTACTTCTTCAAATTCCCTACTTAATGCCATTTGCAAGATAGAGGCAAGTTTGTAAAACTATTCCCTTCTATTTTTAATGATGTAGACACTCTTAATCTTTATTGAAACCATAGTTTCTTCTATAATTTTTTCCCTTCAATGATGGGGTTATCTATTGCTTTGAAAGAATTATCATTACTCAGATATCATTATGTGACTTAAAAGTTAAAAACACTCTTATTAATGTTTGAAAGAGTATGCACCATAGTCATTCTCACACACATTGTTATAACCTCTTTTAAGTTCGCTAGAAATCTTTTCAATTATCTCTTCAACCAATTCTTTTGTGTAGCTATGTTCCATATGTAGCAACCAAAGGATAGCTCTCTATAAAACCATGCAGCTAAATCTATTGAACTACTTCAAAGTTCTGATGTAGTTTGCAAAATAGTAATAAAAGTTCAACAAACTCATTTCAAAGGAAAATTTAAGGGTTCGTATATGTGTACCCTTATCTTGGGCCCTACTCAGAATCAGAATAGGTAGTTGTCACATAGTTAAAATATTAAAGGTGATTCCCAGAGATCCTGAGCCCTCAAAGTTCACCTTGGCTAGCCTGCCACTGTGCCTGAAACGCTATCACTGGAGATTTATTTGGATGGGGACATTATAGTTCTAGAATGTTCCCCCTACTAAGCAAAGACCCTTGAGAGAAAAGTCACATTAAATCACTACAACTCATCATAAAGTAGTTTGTCAGAGGTATTCAAGCCGGAAGCAAATCCCTGACTGAAGAGGGTTTATAACATGGGGAGGAAAGATGAGGTTGAGTTCAAGAGAAGAGGATAGAATAAGTCAATAAAGGTCTAGAACATGAGTATGAGGAGGAAAAATGTGTGTGGCTCATGGGAAGGGCTTGAGGTCACTTGAGGGCACTGGACTGGCTGTCTATGAGATAAGGATACAGAAAGGGAATGGCATACTTTTTATACACATTTGTAGCCCCAGTAGTGAGAGTGAACCCCAGATTGCAGTCTCCGAGAAGCCATGGTCTGGCCAGAATCAGTCACATAGCCTAGGCATCACATGAGGCCACCAAACCCCTCCTGTACTTGGCTGTCCCTGGTTTTTCTTGTTCTACCCACTGAAGCCAAACATTTCCCTGAGAAACTTAGATGGTTACATGTTGACATATTGAATTATCCTATACAAAACTCTAAGTTTCAGTGAGGTAAACTAAGTCATTGTACTAAGACTGTAAGTCATTACTAACCATTGTCCCTGCAAAAAGCTTACCTAAACCCTTAGCCTAACACTTTCTCTATAAAATACTAGCTGTGATCAATAAATCTTGCCTCTGACCGCTACCAGCTTCATTGGCCCTCCTAACAACGTGTCATCCTTCTCCCCACGTCTCATTCTCCTCACCCCATCCGGACCCCACAAATGTTTGTCAGGACTCCTTAGGACTTGTCACACATTGTATCTGTGATCAACTCTAGCATAGCTGTCTAGAAAATCTAGAAAACATAAAAACCTCTGATATTTTAGAGTCTTAATTTTCCAAATAATTAGATTTCATAGAAGAGATCAGGTTTTCTTTTAAATATTCTCTTTAGTTTCCAGAAACTAAATCTAGTTTTAACAATAGCATCCACTTGTTTTTTCACAGATATTCATGACTTACAGCTAAGTATACCATGAATACTAAGAAAATATTACTTCAATATATTTTCCTAATCTAAGCCAGCTAAGAGTTTATATATGGTTTTTAAACTTTACACCAAAAGAAAAAAAGCACAAAGTTACTAAAATTTTATTTTCTATACAATGAAAGGTGTAGGGAAACACAGTGATTGATAATGAGACCTTTATTATACAATTGCATTAATGTTATTTAATTTATTCCTGGGTCATGCACAATAAATTGCCATAATTATATCCATTACAGGATTTACAATGTATAGTCATCTTAAATGTGGACTAATTGAATTTCGTGTGTACCATGGTTGTACCTCTCTTTGAATGAATATTGGGTTACTTATGTGTTATTAGGATTTACACAAATTTCACATCTGTAAACAACACGTAAAAGTTGGCACAAGTGGCAAAGACTGTTCAAGAAAGATATTTAACATAAGGCAGAATCTTGTATTCAAACAAAGGATGTTACTGACAAGAATGAAAAGTGTATGTGACAGAATTCTACATCATTCCAAGAGTGAAAATGAAATAATGAATTATTTACCACTACAAATCATCCAAATTCTAGATGGATAAAGATCTCAAACCAAATCAAATCCTTATGTTTCTAATATGTATTTGTTCTTTGGGGAAGGTCAGTGGATAGAGAGGCCTCTTGCATGAAGGGGTAGTACTAGGATAGAAGCCTCACTGCCTTCATCTGCAAAATGTGGGGTTGGATTGAATGAACTATAAGATCCCTTCCAGCTTGAAGATACTATGATTCTTTAGAACTTGAACTTGTGATTGTAACTACAAAAAAATGCATCTAATTACAACTAAACTAAATTTAAGCAATTAAAAGTTTCTAAAGAAAGATTTCCAAATTAATCCAAGCTTCATTACTAACTCACCTTGTCAGACCTAGTTATTGTAGTAAACCTAAGAATACAAATTAGGATAGTGTAGAAAATAGTTCATTACAATGATGATGACACTGGATGCAATAGCACCTATTCTTTAAAAATGCTGAAATTCCTCAGGCAGAGATGAAAAAAGC
The DNA here is from genome assembly GCF_016433145.1 of Gracilinanus agilis. Lineage (NCBI taxonomy): Eukaryota > Metazoa > Chordata > Mammalia > Didelphimorphia > Didelphidae > Gracilinanus > Gracilinanus agilis. The sequence goes on from NC_058130.1 coordinate 164,072,528, forward strand.
AGTAGCAGTTTTAGTAGCTAATAAACAAGTAGATTTATCACATTCTTAAATGAAGAAATAGAGGTGGAGTTATAGTGTTCTAAGCTAAGTTTAAAAATAATTCATTTGATAAATATATTTTCTAATTTCTTGAACAAGGGACATGTCAAATTTAGAATTGACAGTAACATGTGTGTCTCAATGCCACCCTTTAACAAATTGAAAATACTGTTACTATCCAACTCATTATGGAGCTTTTACAATGCCAACATAAAAAAAGAACAAATCTTTTGAATCCTTCTGCCTAACATATTAAATATGGCTGCTTTTCACACATGGCCTTTCAATTTCTAATCTATCAAAGTTTTACACTATAGAAAAAATGGACCTATAACTTTCTCTTCCTCTATAAATTCTGTAAATAAGTGAATCAATAACTTCACTTTGCTCAAAGTGCTTTAATACTTTAGTTGTAACATCGCTAAGAACAAGCTAGCAGCTCAAAGTCGGCTCCGCCTTCACTCTGCTGAGACTTTTCAACACAATGCTAACTAGCATTATGTATAAAAAGGAAAGATGACCCTGTATTTCTTTGTAAATTGTCTAATACCATCTCTCCATGAAGCCTAAAAAATATATTTATTTGGAATGGATGAACAGCCTAAATTATTATATGTAAAATGTAATGACTAAATTGGAAAATGCAAAAATACTTGAAAGACTGGTAGTTTCTTTTTCATTACTACAAACTGGTAGGGGAGGGAAGGGAAGGGGAAGGGAATGCTTTGCCTTTAGGCATTTATCTAAAAACCTCCAGAGACAGACTTGAGTACTTTAGGACTCCTGATGAAAATGATTTTTACTACCAAAAATGGCTTAAGAATATATTTGCCAAAATGGAGGCACCAAAGTCCTCTGAAGGACCTATCAAGTAGCAGTCTTTGTTTTAACAAAAGCTCAACTCACAAAGAACCAACAGAGTCATCAGATTCTTTTCAAAAATTAGTGTTCTAAAACGTTGCAGTCATTCCTAAAGCCTGACAGTCTAAAACTTGGGAAGGTATAACAATAAGAAATGACCTAACTACTTCCCCTCTTTCCCTCCCCAGATACATTTGATTCTGATATAACTTGTAAGCATGCCCTGAATAAATTCACTTTAATAAGATTATAATACTGTAGCACAGTACATGCAATATTAAATACAGAAAGGCATAAATAAATATATAGCTCAATATATAAATGCACATTTAACAACAGTTAAGTAGTATCTTCTCTGGATAAATGTGCATTTTTTAAAGCTCCATATTAACAAACTGTCATGACTGCAGAGATCAGCTCCAGTTGTGTCTCATGAGATACTTATGCAGGAAGAGCCCCATACAGATGTATAATTCATAGCAAGCACAGGTGCATGAAAAGCTTCAATCTATTGAAGTAATCAAACCATTTTGTGCACATGAAATTTTACAAATGTGTGTTCACATGTGGGTTTTTTTGAATATTCTGAATCAAGGATGATGTAAAACCATATAATCTGAGTGTATTCAGGGATGAAGAAATGAAAGCAACATTTGATAAATTAATTTTTGATTTGTTTAATTTGGTAACTGTAGAATGAAATGGTTTCAAAGCAAGTTCTAGATTACTTCAAACACAATCAAAGAGTTAACATCATTCTGAAGAACTTAATTTCTTTTCTTCAATATCCACCCACTCCCACACAAACAACACACAGATCAATAAAAATCCCTGTACATACATATTATTTTCAACAACTTATTACCAATGGGATCTAGGATGAGATTGTTTTACTCTGAAACACTGCAAACTTATCCATTTGATGTAGGATATAAGGATAAGGAGACAAAAAGTCATGCAATGATACTGAGTAAAGTTTTGTTGAAAAAAAAAGATAAATCAATCTTTGATAATTCAATGCTATCAAATCAGGGCATTGAATTCTTTAAATAAAACAAATGCCAGTTTTTATCATAAATCAAAAACACATTTATTGTCTTGAAACCAAACTGGCTCCAGTTACTTTTTTGTCTCTTTGAGTCAGCTCTTTTTAAAAAATCTAAAGTTTCCTATGCAATAGAAACTAAGATATTTCTTTTATTCTTTAGCCATTTACATGAGATGGCAGATGGCTCAAGGAAGGCATGTTTTTGTTGACTCCGTGTCAGAAAGTGCATCTTCTTGGACAGAAGGTTCATAATCCCCAACATTTTCAGGCAATTCAATGTCTATCTCATCATTACTTTCTGCACTGTAATCAACTTCTTCAAGGAAACGAGGTTCATCTTCTTCCAAAACATAAGTGGTAGGGCTGTAGCCAAAACAGACACAACATACAAGGCTGCATTAGATTTTTATATTCTAAATTTAGCTGTATGCAGAATGGCTACCTACTCTACTATTCTGCATTAACTTAATTATCCAAAATCTTTGGTTCCAATGTAATATAAGTAGGTTGTGTTAAGTAGGGGAAAAAATGTATATAACCCAAACATTAGCCAAAGCTCTGTTTACAAAATGGATAATTCATATGTATGAGATATGGAATTGTAGAAAATTTTTTGTATTGACTATAGCAGTAAAAATACTAAACTTAAATTATATTGTAAAAATGTCAACATATCCTATATTTTTTATTCTACTTAACAACTGTCTAGCAAAAAGGGTATTTATACATAATAAAATATTGAGATTTGTCTTTGCAGGCCTTCAGCAATCTTATTTACACACTACAAAGACATAATTGTGAGTTCTATTTTAAGCTTCTTAGCTCCCAGCAGCAGGTAATTTCAAGGGGCTTTATAAAGTAACTGTGGATGTTTAATTGGTTTCTTGAGTAATGTGCTAAAAACCACTTATTCCAAGACACTAAAGTGATTATCTACCATTAGAGTAAATTGAAGAAAGCTAAAATAAAATTTAAAAAATATTAAGAAACCTCATCCACAACCCTAGTTTCCCTAGGACAAGGAAAAATTAAAAAAACAAGTGAACACTCCACACCCAATTTCATTTCTCTCCCTTGGGCCTCAGAATAATATGTTCCCTTAAAAGCACTAAGTGCTTCTAAATATTTCATTAGATAAGTAGTTTTGGATTCAGACAAGCTCTCTATTAAGGCCCATAACTTATCCCTTTTCTTCATAATCAAATTATTTTGATTTCTCCCAATGTGTCATAATTTTGACCAAAGGAAGAAACATCTAAGAGTACAAATTTACCAGCATTTACAGAATACATTTTCATTTTTGACCACAAATTATGTTAATCTCATAGACTGAAGCACTGAGGAATATATATCTCTTGTACTTGAATAATAATTGTTTTCCTAAGAATCCAGTACTCACAGTGGTTATGCTGTCCTAAAATCTTAATAAATCATTGTGTGTCTTTATTGCACATATACCACAAACCAAAGATGCTGATAATATCAGAGGTTCTACTTAAACTCCAAACCTTGTTAGGATTTTTAAAAGGTTTTCCCTTTAAAAAAAAAGGCCAGTGCATTTTAAATATATTTTTTCTTCTGAAGTTCTGCATTATATATTTAGTCTTCCTTGAAATTCTTCTTTCTCTCTAACAGCAAACAACTCTCAGTTAATATGCCAGGTCCTAAAGTCCCTTCATATACATAACATACCTCAGCCCTTATCAAGATGGAAGATTTGGTAAACCTAACTGATAAGCACATCATGAAGGCTAGAAAAAGGATGTGTGCAAGTTATCTCTTCTTTATTTCTGCTTACTTATGTTCTTTGGCTCAAAAGGTCATAAATTATATCATTTCTTTCCTTCTACTCTATTCTATTGACTGTAAAGCCAAATACCAGCCATTGCAGTTTACCTTTGTGTTTTCAAAGAATAAATTAAGGTGATTTGAATTAGAGCTTGCAAGTCACTTCATAAAACATATAGGAATTCAAATGTATTTTCAGTCATAAAAGGAAAAATACTTAATTCAATTCAATTAACTAAGGACCTATTATATACAAGGCACTATGTTAGAGATAGAGGGGCCAGAAAGAGTATGCAAAGATAATGCAACAAGGTTGGAGTCATTAACATCAAGAAATTTACTTTCTAGTCTGAAGGTTTAAGACATGTACAACTATAAAACAAGGTGGAAGAAAATAGGTGCCATTAGAAAAGTAAAAAGTTCAAAGGAGAGTGGAATTACTTTTAGCCTTGAGGATCACAGAACCATAGGCAGAACTAGAAATGACCTTAGAGGTTATTTAAACCATCCTTCTTATTTTACAGTTTAGGAAACTGAGGCCACCAGAGTAGTCAAATGACTTGTCTAAGGCTCATGGAAGGCATTATGGAAAAAGTGGCACCCTTGAAAAAGAAGTATGATTTCAAGCAGCCAAAATTAGTGGAATAGAGAATGGGTAGTACAGATGTAGACCATCCTTAGATAAAAAGCACGAAGGCAAGAAAGCCCCAGGGTATGTTCAAAGTAAAGAGAGTAGTCTAGTTTGGCTGGAGTGTAGAGTATGTGAAAGGAATGGTAGGAAATAAGATTAGAAAGAACAGATTAGGGCTAAATTATAGAGGGACTTCAATGGCAAACTAAGAAGTTTCCAATAAATGATAATTCACTAGTAGGAAAATGTGAATCCAACATAATGATCATAAATGAAGCAGGCAGGAGTTCTTTTAGCTTCTTTTGTTGCAGCATTTTGAGGTTTACAAAGCACTCTGAGTTGTTAAAAATCTGCCATGAAATAAAACAGAATTATACCAGATCCTAAACTGTCCTATAAAGCAGTAATCCTCAAAACAATCTGGTACTGGCTAAGAAATAGAAGAATAGATCAATGGAATAGAGTAGGAGTGAAAGACATCAGCAATCTAGTGTTTGATAAACCCAAAGATCCCAGCTTCTTCTAATAAAGAAGAAAAGGAAAATTTTTGTGGATTGGGAAAAATATTTTTGCAATAGATATCACATTTAAATCTGACATTCAAAATCTACAAAGAAAGATGACAAATTTGCAAGACTAAGAAGCAATCTTAACTACATAGGGAGTCATAGGCCCATAGATTTAGCACTAAGAGGATCACGGAAAGCCATCTAACCCAACCCTCTCATTTTACATCTAAAGAAAGTAATAACTAGGTACATATTAAATGACTTGGCTAAGATCATAGGAAGTGAACGTTGAAGGGAATCTTTGAGCCTAGATGCTCTGCCTCTAGAACCAGTGTACTTTCCACTATACTACACTGCTTCTTCCAAAATGAAGAAATAATTTCCAAACGAAGGATTGAAACCCATCAACAATGAAAAACGTTTCAAATCATTAATAAAAACAATGAAAACCAAAAATGTGAGGGATCACTTTATACCTATCCAATTGAAATAATAGAAAGTCAATGATATAGAGTAGCCTAATACAATGGTATTTGGAACTGTTGGATTCACTATAATATTTAGAGAAAGTAGTATAGGAATATTCTAAAATCCAACCTACTTTAGTAAGCTAATAAAATTTCAAGTATGCAATAGAAACAATGAACAATACTTAGATTACTGAAATGATAAAAACAGCGTTTCAAAAAAGGATGGCCTACTCAGTAATCTTTATATTTCATCTGTCAAAATAGTAATTCTTCAAAAAGAATTTAAAAAACAGAATCGACATTACGTTTACTTTTATCATTTAAAGTGATAAAATATTGCACAAAATTTCTAAAGCAAGTATAAATTAGATTAAATTTATCTTTCAATTTTTAAAGAAACTAGGATGATTCAAATTATTACTTTGAACAAATGTTATTAATACAACTTATTTATGACCTTTAGTAATACTAAAAATAAGAAAAAATGTGGATGTTAATGAACATACACAGAAACCAAGAATTTGGAAATGCAAAAGATATTTACTGAGCAGTTTTATCAACTTGATTATGAACTTTGGAAAACTCCCAATAAGTAACAAATCTAAGGGAGAAGGTCTCATTAGAAATATAGGATTTCAAAACTTCTTTAATTTGACTAATGCCAAAATATATAGTGTCTAATTTAATCTGGGATTTTCAGTAATATTCCACAAATTCTGAAATAGTGTCTCCCCTCTTATTACCTTTACTTGCCAGCCCCACCCAACAAAAAAAAACCTTTATAAAGGAGGAATCATATTATGGAAAAGAGATAAGAAGGGGGAGGATAGAGAAGAGAAAGGAACTACAAAAATATATAGAAAAAGGGAGCCCAAAGGGCTCAATGTACTGTAATTGCTACTTTGAGAAATTTTTTCTTTTGAATCTACATGCCTCATTTTTAGGAAACTGAGTTATATATTATCCCTTTTCAGTGATATAGAAAAATAGTAGTGGGAGGTAACAGTGAAATTCTAACAAGAAAGGATGGAAAAAGGAGTTTTATAGAATCTCTATGACTATGTGTAGAAATCAAATTTGTGTTGATTCTTGTTACTAACCTTTTCACTATAAAATAATCACCAATATGTAGTATATATGAAACTGAATATAAGACTTGTCCACTTCCTCTTGTGATAAACTAAAAAATGTTATTAATCACTGAGTTAAATTTGGCTTAGGTTTAGGATATTCCTTCACTGATTTTAAAATTATTTTTCTTTGCTGATTGTAATTTCCCTTTTATTGATACCGACAAGCAGCATTTGGTCCATTTAGTACAAACACACATGGTTCACTTTGAATCCTAAGTGGCTAAAGATTTCCAGTGGTCTAGAAGTGGTAGAATAATTCTGGTTTAGAAGGAAATGAGCTGGTTGACTTGCAAAAGATTCTAGCATCAGTTATTGGTAGGTGTCACCTTTCTACATAGAGACAGCAAATGGCCATCACAAATGCATTCCAGAGTCAGAGATGTACATCAAGGGCCATTAACATGAAAGCCATTTTTAACAAGGTTAATTTGATTTAAGAATATACAACAATATACAAGTACTTTCATATTGGCAAACTTCACAACCATGTATTTGAGAACTAGATATCATTGGTATGGTCTAATCACAATTTTTTCATTAATTTTCCTTAAGGGGAGAAAAACCCATATTCCTACACTATAATAAAAAATCATTTTCACATTTGACTATAAAGTCAAGCCTGGCATTCAAGGCCCTTTATACTTTGGTGCAATCCATGCACCCTATGGTTCTGCCAAATTGGACTTGGCTCTCTGAACATATTCTGTACTTTCCCACCTCAGTCGCTTTGTTCACACTGTTCCCAATGCCCAAAATGTCCTTCTCGTCCCTCACTATAATGGAATGCAAAAATATTTGTTATAAGTCTTTTCTATTTGCAAATACCATGCTAAGTGCAGAGGATACAAAAAGAAGAACAGGAGAGCAACTTCTCTCAAGGAGCTCGCTCTCCCCCTTGGGAGACAACATAGGAGAGTTCAGTTACAGAGCAAATGGAAAGGTCTGGCACAGAAATGACAAAAGCCCAGCAGTCCTCAGGATGCAATGGCAGGATGGCAATGACTGGTGATCCTCGGGGGCAAAACAGGGCAGCAACGTCTGGTGGGCCTAATGGCAGGGGTGGTCAGTACAGTATAAAAGTGCATCATTTTCCCAGAAGGAGTGTGGTTGATGATTCCCTGCTCATTCAAAGAGCATAAACAGACAAATTCTTGACCAATGACTACTATGAAGGGTGAGCGGGCCTGAGCTTTAAAGCAGAGCAGGGATCTGGGATACTTGGCTTGTAGAAAAGGGGATAGGATAAGGCAGGGAGTGGCGTGACAGGAAGTAGATACACAGCACTTGGTGAGAACTGAGAGATGGGGTGGAATTGGAGGAGGGGGGAGGTCCTCAAACTAGTATTTGCTCTCATTCTTTGCTTACTGAATTCCTACCTAGACTTTAAATTCCAACAAATATGCCATCTCCTACTTGAAGTTTTCTCAGATACCATCAAGATCAACCTTCCCTGGGGGCAGCTGGGTAGCTCAATGGATTGAGAGTCAGGCCTAGAGACAGGAGGTCCTGGGTTCAAATCCAGCCTCAGCCACTTCCCAGCTGTGTGACCCTGGGCAAGTCACTTGACCCCCACTGCCCACCCTTACCACACTTCCACCTAGGAGCCAATACACATAAGTTAAGGGGTTAAAAAAAAAAGATCAACCTTCCCACTTTCTACTTCATAAAAGCACTTTGTACCTCCTGTGATGACAGACTTGGCAAAATACTAATGATGATGGTGATGATTTGGCACAAACTATTTTGCAAAGGTGGAAAGGTTAAATGATTTCCCAGGTAGTAAGTAGTAGAGCCAGGACTAGAATCTAAGATGTCTGATGCCAAAATCCAGTGCCCTACACTACACTAGAGTATACTGATTCCCTGACATACTTTTCATATAAGATTACACAGTGAAGTTACCTGTGTATGCTTTTAGTCTTCAAACTATGCTTTGAGCTGTTTGTTTCAGCACAGCAATGGATTTGTACCAATGGATGTACTTCTACCTACTCCCAAATGGCAAGAAAAATGTCTAAGAATAAGGTGGGAGACAGTAACTGTCCCATGGCCTCAGTCATTTTTTAAAAAAATATCAGATTTAATTGGTATGGATTTTTGTTTTTCTTTTTAAGAAAGGTCAAACCAAAATGATATTGATTCTAACTATTTGAGGGGAAAACAAATAATGAGTAATACTTATCTTACTCATATCAGGGAAGATGGGCTTAGAAATGCTTTTAAAATTAAATCTCCCATTATCCATAGTTTACATGATAGGTAGGTATATAGATAGCTATGTATATTTTAGAAATTTTTAAAATGTTTACAGATTTTTAGGAACCAGATAATTTTATATAACTAAAGAAATTTCCCAAAGAAAATGTGATCAGAGTATTCATAAAAATTAAAAATTATAGCAAAAATCTAGTTTTACATCACTACAAAAGAATTTGGTAGAAAAAGAAATCTACAATAGACCTGATAACTGAAATTAAATAAGAAAAAACTTATTTCTAAACTGTATTCAAGCAAATCATAAATAACTAAAAATTCTGCCTTCAGAGAATCTGGAGACAAAAGCTGACTTCTCCATTACAAAAGACAAACCAGACTGTCATACTTTTAAGAAATAGTGAGTAACATAAACCTAAATATTTGTTTGTTAGAAAGAAAATTGCCAAGTACTTGAGAAGTATCAATGACACCTGCCCATTAAGTTTTACATAACTGAAACACAAATAGTTCAATTTATTCAGATTAATAGTTCTGTCATTATCTCAGTATCCTAGTGAAAAGTACCTTTAAAGGCTTCAGCAGCAGCTTTTACAAATTCTCCTAAATTATCTCAATGAACATCTCTATTTTCACTTAAATTAGATAAATATAAAACAAGTGACAGTTTTCAGAAGAAAGAAATGGCAAAATCCCTACCTTCCCTCCTCTGGCATACATATAAACTGCTATGTTGTAATTAAGAAAAGTCAAAATGTGATAAAAATTATTCTGGTGTAGAAGGAAAGAGCTGGCTGCTTAGTACAAGAGTCAAGAAGCAATTATAGGTATATGAGGCAAAGTGTGATGACTCCTAATGACCTCCCACCAATATCCCTATCATTAACTTGGTGGAGCAGCCCTCCTAAGGGGAAAAGTAAAAAGAAGAGTCAGTGTTATATCAGACAGAATTTTACTCAAACAATAAATATAATCATGTCAAATTATGATGAATTATCTATGTGGTGAATTTCTAATGGGTGCCCTAAGTATGATTCAAAGACCACAAAACTTAATTTGCTAACAAACTTCATTCAAAACACAATTCCTCAAAACTATCCAGCCCCACTCAAATATTTTAATCAAACCTCTTTTACCAATTTGATTAGTGGTACAGATGTGTCACTTATGAGGTATATCTTGAGAAGGCATACTTATTTTGATTATGTAAAAACTATGCCAATTTTTTTTTGCATTAAATTATTTTTTAATTTTCCAAATGTCTTTTGTGCTGGTTCCGATAAATCTGTAATTATTTTTAAAATTTATAAAATAAACATAGCTACCTATATACCTACCTATCATGTAAACTATGGATAATGGAAGATTTAATTTAAAAACCATTTAAAAATCTAATAAACTAATGGTAATTCTTTGCTAAATATTCAACTTCCGAAAGTAGAAACATTTAGAAAACCATAAATCTGCCCAACATCACCATAGTTAGGAATCCAGTAAGACTTGAGTATAAAGTACATTCACAAGTTCCAGAGTATTTTATAAAAATCAAAGTAGACAAATGGTTTAACAAGCTCATTGTTTTTGGGAACAGGAATCTGATACCTCAAAGGAAACAAAGAGTATGTAAAAAAACCAGATTTTTACTGTACCTTTCATTGAAGCAAAGTGATCTCATAGGAACAGAACAGGATTAGGTGAAAGGCCCTGGTTTTTCTTCTTGACTGGCACAAATGCACTTAGCTTAGCATTTCTTCTACCTTAGGTTATTTATTTGCATACTTGTGGTGCCAGATAACTACTAAGAATGTTGTAAAGACTGTTATCTATTAAAATTATCACAAGATAGCCATGAAATACATTATTTTATTGTGTTAAGTGTATGTTTCAAAAAACTGAAGGCTACCCACAGGTAAAAAAGTCAATTTAGAGAAAAGAAGGGAAAGACAGGGAATTGAGAAAAATATCCAAAAAAGTTTAACTCATTAAAAAAATAAGATCTGGGAACATAAAATTTTATTGAATACAGTAATAAAAAATCATTGGAGACATGTGGGTGCCTCATTGGATTGAGAGCCAGGCCCAGAGATGCGAGGTCCTGGGTTCAAATCAGACCTCAGATACTTCCTACCTGTATGACCTCAGACAAATCACAACCCCACTGCCTAGTTCTTTCTTCTCTTCTGCTTTGGAACCAACACACAGCATTGAATCTAAGAGAAGGTAGGTAAGGGTTTTTAGAATCATTCATTCAATGTCATATTAAGGGCAAATCCAGGGGACAGAAAAAAGGAAATTTCCTAGGGCCTTTAGAAAGGACATATTCATGAAAAGGGTGGCAGAGGAAAGAATCAAGGAAAAATTGTAAAGGCTTTGCCTTTTTCTATAATTGCAAACCATTAGTTTCCTTCACATCTATACTTATAACTTTAGAGTTGTGTTTCACTTCTACCTAGCTCCCCAAACGTGGCCAGTGAATCCTATCAGTTCTTTCTAATGTCTCCCACATCTCTCACCCTTTCTTTCTACTCCAATTTACCATAACTCTAGTGTAGGGTGTTATAAAGAAAAGGTTTGCCCTCCTAGGGGAATATGGATATAGGATACTGGTGAGGATGGAGCTGTATCTCTGTATTCTCCCTAGGTGCTGGTGATGGGGGAACACCAATCCCAATCACCTTTACTTGATGTTATAGTTTCCCCTTCTGAATAACAGTTGCCCAGGAAGGACCCAAACGGTCAGGTGGATGGGTAACCCTTTCAGGTCCCACCTGGGGTTGGATCAATTATTAATATTGGGCTCTGGTTAGCCTTGGATCACGTTGTTCATCTGACTGCATTTGCTCCCTCCCCAAGAGTCGTGATATAATGACCACTCAGGAAGGTACTTATTAAGTACTTTATCTATGATATTAATTAGGGAAAGGATAATCAGTATACAGATTGGGGATTGGAGACCCTGTCAATCTAATATTTATAATCTATAATCACTCAAGACTGGAGGCTATTGATTCAGTAAAGCTGGAGCTATAGTTCTTCACAACCCCTCTGGTTCAGCTTGGCCACTGCCAAACCAGAGAGAGTAGTCTGCTCTGTTGGTGCAGCTGGTACTGATGATTTCCTCTCAGCTTTCTTATTATCAGTTTGTGATGTGTTAGCCTTGACATCCTTCAGGAAGTATTCAAACCTTAATCACCCTCTTCTTCTCAGACCTCCTTTCCTCCTGTCACCACCCAGGACCCAGAGACCTAAAGAGCTATGATGATTCAGACCTAAAGATCTAGGGAGATTCAAAGAGAGAACCAATGACCAATGGTCAGAGACCCAAAGATCAATGGTCAAAGAACCCCCCCCCCAGATGGCTGTTAGGGGTATTTATATTCTTAGGCCAACCAACTTTTGCCCTGGCTCACGGCATCTGGGAACATTCCAATGTCTCCAACTCTCTCCACTGTCAATCAAGGTGAGACCAACTTTTCTCAGGGTTTGAATATAACAAGGGTCTTAATATTTTTGATCTAGAAAAATGCAAAAGTTTCCTAACTGGTTTCCCTCTTATCGGCTTTGCCTACTCCAATCCATTTTACACATTATTACCAAATTATCTTCAAAGAATAGCTTTTTGCATACCTTGCTCAAAAAACTTCCATATCTCCCCATTCCACCTGGTACTCAAGTGTCTCTAATCTGACTTCAATCTATTTTCAAGCTTACTTCTCATTATTCTCCTTTAAATCCTCTGAAAAATTGTGGATTAGGTCCTCATCCCAGGCCCTAACTGGGATTCCTGGCTTCATCTGGGCCCACATGGATCAGCCCCCTTCAGCCCAGATTGCCCAGACTTCTCCACAGGTCCAAGGATGTCCCTTTTGCATCAACTGAGAGAACTTGAAAGAACTGGCTTTTAGGAAGTGTTTGGATGATACTCCTTCTGCTTAGGACAGTGCTGCCCATTGATGTGGAGCCTCTAAGGGTACCCTTACTCTTTGCCATATAGAATGCTGCTGAAGTTAATGGAAAAATCAGGAGATTCATGAATGCACCTGTGACTGAAAGTATAATTTCCCTACATTGTGCAGGAATTATTTTAAGACCAAGATCCACAGATTTTTTTTAAACCTTTACCTTCCATCTTGGAATCAATACTGTGTATTGACTCCAAGGCAGAAGAGTGGTAAGGGTAGGCAATGGAGGTCAAGTGACTTGCCCAGGGTCACACAGCTGGGAAGTATCTGAGGCGAGATTTGAACCTAGGACCTCCCATCTCTAGGCCTGACTCTCAATCCACTGAGCTACCCAGCTGCCCCCAAGATCCACAGATTTTAAATCATAGCTAGACAAAACTAGGGGTACATATTATATCCTTTTTGATGCCTCTGATGACTCTAGAAGAAATGACCCTATAGACATATTCTCTAATGATAATAATATTTTCTGATATAAAGACTTACTTAGGATTTGAGTAAAAATTTAAATCCTCTGAGTGTCAAAAGTTCTCAGCTATGAAATAGAGATAACAATGTAGTATGTATATAGTGCTTAAAGGTTGCAAAGTCCTTCACATTTGATCTTTCTAACAATCCAAGAACATAAGTGCTATTATTATCCTCATTTTACAGTTGAAGTCTCAGGCTGGAATTGAACTCAGGCCTTTCTGGCTCCAAGTCCAGTGCTTTATCTACTTTTATTTTTTTATAGTACCTTCTTAAGATGATCTATGACTATGCAAAAAAAAGACTAGTTTAATAATCCACAAACTAGAGCAAACAAATATATGGAACATTCTTATGACTCTAACCACAACATTTAGTCTGAAGGAAAAACCACTGAAATGGTACCTCAATACATATATCTTGAACAGGTACCGCAGATGGACAAAAAGATGGAACCATAATCAAATAGGAAATAAAGATCAGGTTACATTTCATATCTTTCTTTGTTCCTTCATACAAACACATACACACATGCAAATTTTTTCTTACTTTTTAAAAAAAATCCTTATCTACTGTCCTAGAATTGATACTAATAGTATCGATTTAGAGCATACTAAGAGGGGGCAGGTGGGTGGCTCAGTGGATTGAGAGCCAGGCCTAGAGACAGGAGGTCCTAGGTTCAAACCAGGTCTCAGCCACTTCCCAGCTGTGTGACCCTGGGCAAGTCACTTGACCCCCGTTGCCTAGCCCTTACCACTCTTCCGCCTTGGAACCAATACACAGTATTGGCTCCAAGACAGAAGGTAAGGGTTTCATTTAAAAAGAAAAAAAAGAGTATACTAAGAGTATCAATCCTTAAAAGAAAGAGGTAAAAACTAGGTACCTGGGGTTAAGTGACTTCCCCAAGGTCACACAGTTAGGAAATGGATCTGAATCTAGGTCCTTCCAACTCCAGGCCTGATGCTTTATCTACTGGGCTACCTAGCTGCCCCACACAAACCAATCTCATGATGGTGCTATTTGATTGAGGTTTATAGAATACCACAAAGAATCAAAATCACTGTTAAATCTCCTGGTAGGTATAAGTAAGGTAGGTGTAAGTAGGCTGCAGTCTATTTATCAATGATGTTTTGCATGCAAAACATGGGATAAAGGACAACACCTCAGAAATAGATAATTGAAAAAGGAGATATGCCCATCACATGCATAGCAAGATGAAGTGATAACAGATGGACAGAACTACTACACACGAAATGTTAGCAGGACATTAAGTAAATCCTCTTTGAAGGATTACCAGGAGAGCATGCACAAGGATCACAAAGGATAAAAACATGGAGATGAATTATGAGTTGCACTAGTGGAGTAAATAAATACATCAGTGAAACCATGGACCTACTGAATTAGTTTTCCATAATTTAGTTCACAACTTGTATTCATTATAAATGTTAAACAATTTACACACATAAATTTCCTATAACTTCCTCCTATTTTTTCCATTCCAATTTAGCTTATTCTGATTCACATGAAGAAACATTCAACAATCTCCATAGTCAACAATGAAAAAAGTTCCTTCGAAGTTTTGAAAACATATTGTAACACATGTACAAAAGAGACTAGGGGCAGAGAACACATAGATCTTTCTGCATTACCTGTCCTATCCCATCTTGACTTCAAACTGTTATGTTTATAGCAAATGTTTAATGTCACTATAGTAGTACTGCAAATATGCAACAGGAAAGAAGAGAGACATCTTCCAAAAATCCCCTATTTGACCCAGGAGAGAAGACAATTAGACTATATAAAAATTAAATACCTCAATTAATCTTTGCTAAATCTATTCCCTCTCATCTTTTCCCAGTGGTCTATATGTCTATCTGTATATAATATGCCTTCATAATTTTTATAATTATGATTAAATGTCCCCTCTCCATTCTACTCTTTAGGCTAAAAACAACTTCAAATGTATTGAGACATTATTCTTCAGGGCTATTTCCTAAATCTGTAATTATGTTAATATTTTCTATATCCTCTCCATAATCTGTCTTTGCTAGGATACAAAATGGTATTACATTCTACATCAGTGACTTATTTTTCATATATGTTGGACATACTAAGATTACTTCCTACATGTTATGTATTCCAATATCATGTCTTTTTTGTCCATGGCTTTGAATTACTAACATATGCAGAACACCATCAGTGGCACTGTGCTTGACGATCTTTCCAAGCATTCTTATTACTATTTTGCAGCTAGAGTATGCTTTATAATAGTATTCATTTGGGGGCATCAGAATAACTGTTTGAGCATATTAGAATTCGGTATTTAGTATTATGATATACATAAGGGTATCCTATGAGACTCGGTGTCATTTAAATACTTTCAAGACTGTTGTCATATCACCCTCTAGTGGATTTAACTTCATAGAAGAAGGACAAAGGGAAGGGGAAGAAGTAAAGGTGACAGGGGAGAAGGAAAGGTGGGAGAAAGAGGAAGGTGAAAAGGAAAGGCTAGGCAAGAAGGAGGAAAGAGGAAATGAAGGGAAAAAGGAAAGAAGGGGAAAGGGGGGAGGAGGAAGGGGAGAAAGAAAAAGGGAAGAAGAGGGAAAGGAAGGGGGGATAGAAAGGAAGGAGGAAAAGGAAAGAGGAAGGGAGAAGAGGAAGGGTGGAGGAGAAAAAAGGAGAGAGGGAAGGAGAATGGCGAGGGGAAAAGGGAAGGCTATCAACAAGGCAGAGTCCACTGATTCCCAAGGTAACCCATTCTCTTTGGAAATGGTTCTTCTTGTTGGGAAATTTTTTTTACATAAAAGAAAATGTATTTCTTTGCAACTCCAACCTATTACTCCTATTTCTGCCCTCTAGAATTAGGGAGAAAATCAAATCCTTTCGAGTATTTGAAGTTAGCTATTATTATGTTCTTCCTAAGTCTTCATTTCTCTAGGCTAAAGTTTCTCATTTCTTCAGCCAACACCGACATGACAAGAATTTGAGGTCTTTTCCTATCCTGGGGTGTGTGTGTGTGTGTGTGTGTGTGTGTGTGTGTGTGTGTGTGTGTGTGCGTGTGTTGGGATGAGGGGTGCTATGTAAACTGTAAATTCTCTAAGAGAAGAAAATATTTTTTTATTTTTATCTCGGTAGCTTAGTTGCCTGGCACAGCTGCTTAATAAATGTCTGCTGAATTGAATTATTCTCTTCTAGTCTCTCCAGCTTATCATTTTCAAAATATCCTTCCTCTGATTTGATGTCCAGAACTGAACACAATACTCAAGATATGATCTAACCAGAAGTATCCACAGCACCAGATACCTTGTGTTTAATACAGCCTAAGATAAGATTGTGATATATATATATGTATATATATATATAAACAGCTTTTTCAGCTGTTATAGCACAATATCAACTAAAACCCTCAGGTCTTTTTCTTTTTTTAAACCCTTACTTTCCATCTCAGAATCAATACTATGCATTGGTTCCAAGAGAGAAGAGTGGAAAGGGCTAGGCAATAGGGGTTAAGTGACTTTCCCAGAGTCACCTAGCTAGGAAGTGTCTGAGACCAGATTTGAACCCATGACCTCCCATCTCTGGGCATGGCTCTTAATCCACTGAGCCACCTAGCTGCCCCCAGATCTTCTTCTAATAAGCTGTTATCCAGTCCCTATCTTGTACTTGAATAGTTGATTTTTGTAACCCAAGTAATCTAATCCATTCATTTCTATCTGTTCTATTGCTGTCATTACAGTCATATATGACCAGTTTTAGAAAACAGAACTTAAAAGTTGGATATCAAAATTTAGGTTAAAAGTGAGATAGGCAAACATCAAAAAGAGAACATCCAAGATTGAGACTAATAAGAATTTCTATACTATGAATAAAATAAGTAATTTCAAGAAGTATTTTAAAAAGCAACCAGTAGGGACAGCTGGGTAGCTCAGTGGATTGAGAGTCAGGCCTAGAGACGGGAGGTCCTGGGTTCAAATCCGGCCTCAGACACTTCCCAGCTGTGTGACCCTGGGCAAGTCACTTGACCCCCATTGCCTACCCTTACCACTCTTCCACCTATGAACCAATACACAGAAGTTAAGGGTTTGAAAAAAAAAGATTAAAAAAAAGCAACCAGTAAGTAGCACACTGAAAAGGCAATGAACAGAAAATATGATGCTAAATTTGTAAAAAATACAGTGAAGATAAGTATAGGAAAGAGATATACAAATATTTAGGGTATATATGTATGTAGTGGTTTTTAAAAAAAAACTTAAGTCTTTCAGTATGAAATATTTAAAAGGAAGAGCAAGTACGTAAAAATTTAACAACATGTGTATAGTGACAAGACCTGGAAGAAGGGAAAGAGACATTTTTAAAAAGGACTTGACTATTACAATTGCCAAAGTTTCGAACAATAAAAAGAGGAGGGGGAAAAGGAAAAGAGAAAAAGGAAAGGAAAAGCTCACAAATTTTGTCATAACTTAAATAATCTAATCTTGTTATGGCCAAATATTTCCTTTTTCCCCAAAGATTATGCTCAGTACATCAATATATTTTAAAAATCTATGATTTTAGTGGCATGCCACTTCCTTCATTTGAATTGTCTGCCAAAGCTCTTCTGCCGTCTTCTTGGATGGTCCTTAAAAATTACTATAGTCAAAAAAATCATCACTTGGTGGCAATCCTGCTAATAATGTTCTCCATACTTATTCAGCTAGTCCTTAGACAGCAGGCACAGAAACTGTCATAATGCCTTAAAAGCTGAAGTCTTTCTAGCTTGGTAGGATTTGCCCGAGTTTTTCATCTGCTGGTGTAGCCAAGGTTGTCTCTAAACTATGAAAAGGAATTAGATTGAATTTTAATAAAACTTATTTATCATGTAATCTAAGCTAGCTTCTTAGGTATATTATCATCAGAAAAGGAACTATACACAATTCTTCAACATCAATACCAATGATTTAATATTTAATTCTTCATACTACTTTTATTTCATGCAAAAGGTAATGTCTTAGTCTTAGACTATCACCATCTCTCAGAATCATATGTCCAAAATTCAAAACTTTTAGATAATAATTTCTAACCATAATCTTCCAGTTGTCCACTTTTGAAGCTCTCTCTCACACTAAACCTATTTTACCCACCCCTCTTGGACCATCTCTTTCACTCAGGCTTAGATGTCTTGTCTTCTTGGCCAGTCCTAACGCCAGAGTTTCTCTAAGGTTTCACTAGCTGTTACCCTAAAAACTCTTGCTATTTCCAACCTTCAAATTTTGTATCCCTAGGTAACTTCCACATCCTGACTTCTTTGTTTCTATTAAAGCTACTAAGCAACAATGGAAATTTTTTAGATAGCTAATTTTATTATTATAAATTCAAATTACATAAATCTGATCTGGGGTGTCAATGGTTTTCAACAGTCTCTATCCTTGATGATTATCTTTAAATGTCATTTCCCACTATCACTATTCCAAATTTTTTCTCCACTATTCTTACAATTACACTGCTACCACTAATTCTTCACCCTGCCTCATCATGTATACAAATACACTTATCAGCTGTCCTCGCCTCCTTTTTCCTAGAAAAGATTAAAACCATCCACTATGAACTCACTTAGACCTAATTCCATTCCTCAAACCTCAGCATCATGGCCCTTTCTATCTCTCTGGCCATACAAAAGATATCCCTACTCCTTTTAAATCTAATCTCACTACTTCTGCCCAATTGCCCTCATCTCCATCAGGATCTTCCTCCAATTGTTAATTTCTCTCATGCATCTTCACCTTCACCCTTATCACTGGCTGATTCTCATCTGCCTACCAAGGCACTCAAATCTCCAAAAATCTAAAAAGCCATATGTGGGCTTTTCTATTTTATTCAGCTATTATCTCATCTCTTTTCTCCCCTTCAATGTGAAACTTCTTGGAAAATGTATCTATATAGTACTAAATGTTTTCCCTTTTTTACAATCATTTCAAATCTACTGTATTTGGGCTTCTACTTATACTGCTCTGCTAAAACTTTTCTTTCAGAGTTGGAATGATGATTTCTTAATTGCCAAATTCAATGCTCTTTCTCAATATTCATATTATTTCCCCTCTGTTCATCTTCGGATACTGTTATTCATCACCTCCTATTGGGTGCCTTATTATCTCTATCACTGATGCTACCATTCTATTCTCCTGTGTTTACAGTACTGGTACTATTTTTTTTAGGATTAGTATTTCCCTCTACCTCACCTTTCTTATACATATAAAAGGTCCTATAAATTTTATTCATAAAAAATCTTAGTATAGGCTTTCATTACTATCTCTCTGAATTATTTCAATAGCCTAAGAAGTCTTCCTACTTCTACTCTCTCAAACCCTCCAATATATCCTTGAAAACATAATCCATTCCTAGGCAGAGATTTTTTTCATGTTCAAAAATCTTCAGTGGATCCCAACTGCCTCCTGAGTCAAGTTCACATTCCTTTGCTTGGCATTCAAGTCCCTCTATTAACTGGTACCATCCAACCTTTTAAGATTTCTTTCATTTTATTCTCCTTCACACACTCTTATGATCTTGCTAAGAATTTAAATACACACTGTATTCTCATACCACCATACTTTTGCTCACACTTTCCCCTATGACTAGAATAACCTCTCTTCAACTAATTCTTAACCATCCTCAAAAACCCACTCAAATGTCATCAACTCCCTAAAACTTTCCCCAATTCTCGCTACTAGTAATGCTCTTACACCTCACACAATTGCTTTATACCTTAATGTACTTCTCATGTGACATTTTGCATTATAGCTATCAATGTTGGTACCTTATAAGTCTGAAGAAATGTAAGCCCTCTAAGGATAGTGGTTGTGCTTGAACTAAATTCTATACAGCACAGCTCTCTGTATAGATGTAACTCATGTAAGGCATTGTGCAATCTTTAAAAGCACTATATAAATGTCAGCTACTAATCAGAGGTTATTATATTTTCATTAAGAGAACTAAACATTTCAAAAATAAAAAGTTAACTTCCCCACTATAAATGAATAAACTTCCTGGTTTAAAAAGCAATTCAAATGTTAGATTACTGTAGTAACATTATGTTCTTTATATTTCATGTGAATTATTATGAACTACTTTATTCCTAGTTGCCCTTCCTGGAAATAAAATATTCAAAATATAAAGCTAGGCTTCATTAAAATGTATTCTTTAATACAGAGTCTAAAAATCATGAAGGCTTACTATGCAATCTTAAAAATATAACCTTAAATCTAAAAATCTTGAAAATGCTTATGGCTTTCCAAATCTCTTCATTTATCCCTACCTAAAAACTGATAGTTAAAAGTTTTTAGAAAAATAATTAATAAAAGGATTATACTACCTTGTTACTTTGCAGCTAGATTCAATCAAGTCATTTTCAAACTCGAGAAGGCTGTTAGGCATATTGTATTCTAATGGTGATGTCAGTCTTTTCAAACGGAATAAACCAACACAAAACTTTGCTCCCATCTCTTCCAATTCTCGTGTCCCGATCTGTAAACCCTAATAAAAGAAATAAAAATTCAAAAATTGATAATGTGAAACAATATCTATCATTTGGCTCTTTACAGACTCTTTCTAAAAAATTTATTTTAATCAGGACTAATGAGAATGTAATCACAGTGAAAGAGCAAAAGGTTCGAGACAACAGCCATGGATTTGTTTTTCAGCATGGTCGAACTGGACAAGTCTATTCATTTCTCTCTGTTTATTTCTCCTCATGTGATTTGCTCTAATGATATGGTAAAAGAGGCACATCAGAAATGTAAAGAAGTGCTTATACTTCTTTGTTTCTTTATGAAGAAGCTCCTTAACCAAAGTTGATGGTTTATCTGTCATGATGCTGGCAGCCTTTAAAAAGCAAATCTGCTGTGTGACCCTGGGCAAGTCACTTGACCCCCATTGCCCACCCTTACCACTTTTCCACCAAGGAGCCAATACACAGAAGTTAATGATTTTTTTTTAAAAAAAGCAAATCTACCAGAGTGAAGCCAATAAAGTGGAATAGAAAAAAGTATGGTTGAGCTCCCTCACACAACTTCTCTACAAAAATCATACTAATCCAAGAAAAAAAATCACAGTGACAGAGAGGTCTGGGCAAGGGCACACACAGAGAGCATTTCAAAAGGGGAACTATAAAAGGTCTGAGGATCTGCACTGGAGCAAGAAAAGTTCCTAGACTCATGAAGTGAGAACCAAACCTTGCAAAGGATACAAGATCAGGTGCCAACTGGCAGCTTTGCTACTCACTACCAAGTTCTAAGTCATAGATTCAAGGAGAGACTAAAGAGAAAATCTGTAAACAGTGATGGTATTAGAGAGCACAGTGTATTAAGAAAGGAATGCATTCAGAAGCAAACAGTAGCTATGATTCTGATACAAGAGCTATGTGGGACTTCAGTTAAAGCCCCTAGCCCAATCTGAAGCTTTAATTAATACTGATGTAAAATTGATGTAAAATAAAATATTAGCAAGGAGACTACAGTAACATTTCACAAAGATGATATACTATATATGACCAAGCTAGACTTTAGCTCAAGAAAGAAATGCTTGTTGAATATTATGAAAAGTATAAACATAATTATACTAATTTTTAAATCATATGATTATATCAGTAAATGCAGAAAAAACTTTTGACAAGACATAGTACTTATTCCTGTTTAAAAACACTAGAATACATAGTAATAAAACAGTTTTCCTTAATATAAATAATATTTATCTAAACCAAAAGTCAGCTTTACCTGTAAGGGGGATAAGCTAGAGGCCATTCAAATAAGACCAGGGGTAAAGTAAGGATTTCAATTATCTCTATTACTATTCAATATAGTGCTAGAAATAATAGCTATATCAATAAAATAAGAAAAGAAATTGAGGGAATAAGCATTGGCGAAAAGAAAATAAAAATTTTTAATTTTTATAGACAATATAATGGTTTACTTAAGAGTACCCTAGAGTCAACTAAAAACTAATTGAAACAATTAACTTCATCAGTTGTGGGACATAAAATAAGCTTACATGAATCATCAGCATTTCTATATATTATCGACAAAATCCATCAGGAAAAGAAATTCCATATGAAATAACTACAGATGCTACAAAAATACTTGGGAGTCTACTACCTGCCAAGATATACAATTACAAAACATTCTTTACAGAGATAAAGACTGATCTAAATAATTGAAGAAATATTAAATGCTCCTGGATAGGCCAAGCCAAAATAATAAAAATGGCAATACTACCTAAATTAATTTACTTACTTCAATGCCATACAAATCAAACTACCAAAAGATTATTTTATAGAACTAGGAAAAAATCATAACAAAACTTATCTGGAGGAACAAAGGGTCAAAAACATCAAGGAAATTATTGAAAAAAATATTGGAAGGAAAGGGATCTAGCAGTATTAGTATCAAGCAAATATATGAAAATGTAATCATCAAAGCAATTTGAAATAGAGAGGTTGATCAGATAGATCTTTATCTAGAAACAAATAAAATTTAATTAAATTTAAGAAAGGAAATTGGCCAGTTTGGAATCATTTGAGATGAGAAGAATTCTGATTTTGACAGTGAAGAGAATAATCTTTGAAAGTTGAGAAGAAAGTCAGCTGAGGAGGAAGAACTCGATTCTTAAGAGATAAAAACTCTCTACCTTTTTCTTTATACTTTTTCTTTTCTTTTTTTTTTTTTAACCCTTGCTTTCAGTCTTAGAATCAGTTCTATTGTTCCAAGGCTGGCCAATGGGGGTTAAGTGAAAATTAAGTGATTTTCCCAGAATCACACAGCTAGTAAGTGTCTGAGGCCAGATTTGAAACTAAGACTTCCTGTCTCTGGGCCTGGCTCTGAATCCATTAAGCCTCCTAGCAACCCCTTTCTTTATGCCTTTTTCAGGGGGTGGAATAAGAAAAGGAATTTCTCTCTCCTTCCTTCCAAACAGTATCTTGCAGTGAAGCAATTTGTCCTGTAGGAGATGTAACATCCAATGGAGAGAAGCAGGCCCAAGAAGCTCAGGGAAGAAACATGAGGTCAACATAAGAGGATATTAGGACCCTTCAGTCATGAAGGAGTGTAGGCAGTTTTGTACTTCCATCTTCACTTTCAGTTTAAGATCCTCTTAGATTCTCAAGACTGGCTGTAGCATATTGCTAAAAATGAACTGTAAATAAGAAGTGCAATATTATCAGAGACAAACAACTGGAAAAATGGTGCTCCTTCACATCATGTAATGAAAGCAAGGGATGGATGTTATAATGGCATCCAAAAAATCCTTGAAAAAGATTCCCAGCATTTGGGTGGAACTTCCATGGAGTATTTGTGGAAATATATAGATAGACTGGGATTGTAGACGTTAATCTCCTGAAAGAAGTACTTAATATCACTGAGAACCAAAACTCATTGAAATATTGAAAATATAGTTTCTCTCAAAGGGACAAGAAATAAGACATTTTTTTTATTCTTGCTACTTTCTTATTGAGAAATAAGCTGGAATAAGTTGAACAAATTTATATATTATAAGTTAATTTACACAAATTAAAAGTAAATCAACAAATATGCTTTCCTCATCATCTACTTGCTGAAATAAAAATGCTTCTTTAAACTAAATTAAAACCTTAGACCACCAAATGTTGCAAGCAACTTCTTTGGGTAGCATTACCCAAAGAAATTGCAAATGGATCACTCCCAACACCTTCCACTTTCACTGCTATGTACATCCTACTGAAAGAAGGTGGGGAAAATCATGTAAATATCCTGAATGAGTCTAATTTATGCTATATAACCTTAACTAGGCATTCACTGCTGCAGGGCAATCCTTTTATACCTCCCTAATTAATCCACTATTCCATTCACCATAATAGCTTTTATAAATCTCTTCATCCTTTCTTCAATCTTCCATAGCTCCCCCTCCCTCAATCATCTTGGCTAAAAACCTTGGTTCATATTTTACTGAAAAAATGGAAGCCTTTCACAAGAGTTCTCTCTTCTCCTCTCCTAATTTCACATGATTTAGATGTCTTTTGCAAATACCTTCTGCCTCTTTCACCCATCTGATGATGAGATGGACCTTGCCAAAGTCAGGCCCAATACATGCACAAGTGATCTCATTCTATCTCATCTCTACTAGCAAAATGTTCCTTCTATCATCTCCACTCTTTCATTTATCTTCAATCTCTCCCTATCTACTGGGTATTTCCTTGCTGCCTACAAATTGCTCATGTCTCCTTCATCCTCAAAAAATCTTCACTTGAATTGATCCATTCTGGCTGGCAATTTGGAATTATGCCCAAAGGGCTATAAAAGAATGCATACCTTTTGATCCAGCAATACCACTACTAGGTCTGTATCCCAAAGAGATAAAAAAGAAATGGGAAAGGACCCATTGGAAACTAAAGGGATGTCCCTCAATTGGAGAATGGCTGAACAAACCATGGTACATAATGGTGATGGAATACTATTGGGCTATAAGGAATGATGAACAGGATGATTTCAGAAAGAACTGGAAAGACCTCTGTGAACTAATGCAGAGTGAAATAAGCAGAACCAGGAGAGTACACAGTAACTGAAATACTGTAAAATGAAAAAATGTGATGGACTTTGTTACTAACAGCAATAGAGATCCAGGACAATTCTGAGGAACATATGAAAAAATGGTATCCACTTCTAAAGAAAGAACTGTTGGAGTATAAATGCAGATGAAAACATAAGATTTGTCACTTGTTTATTTGGGTATATGATTTGGGGTTTTGGTTTTATAAGATTATTCACTTACAAAAATGAATAATATGGAAATATGTTTTGTGTGATGATACATGTATAATCCAGATTGAATTGTTTGTCAACTCCAGGAGAGGGGAGGGAAGAAAGGAGGGAGACAACATGAATCATATAACTTTGGAAACTTACATGGAGGGGCAGCTGGGTAGCTCAGTGGAGTGAGAGTCAGGCCTAGAGACAGGAGGTCCTAGGTTCAAACCCAACCTCAGCCACTTCCCAGCTGTGTGACCCTGGGCAAGTCACTTGACCCCCATTGCCCACCCTTGCCACTCTTCCACCTATGAGACAATGCACCGAAGTACAAGGGTTTAAAAAAAAATCTAAAAAAAAAAAGAAATTTACATGGAAATTTGTTATTAAAATAAAGATAAAACATTTTTTAAAATCTTAACTTGATCTATTCATCTCCATCAATTATCATTCCACTTCTCTCCTGCCTCTTATGGCTAAACTCCTTGAGAAGGCCATCTATAATAAATGCCTGTATTTCTTCTCTTACTTTCTTCTTAACGCTCTCTAGTTTGGTTCCTGACCTCATCATTTAACCAAAATTGTTCCTTCCTTTCCAAAGATACTGATCTCTTATCGCCACATCCAATGGCCTTTGCAGAATCTTCATTTCTCCCATATCTTTCTAGAGCTTTTGGAGCTGTCAATTATTTTCTTCTTAATACTCTCTTCTCTAGATTTTCAAGCACTATTCTCTCCTGATGGTTCTCCTCCTACTTAATTGACTCCTCCTTTTCGGTCTCCTTTGTTAAATTTTCACCCAGGTCAAGCTCAGTGGGTGTAGCTTAGGGTTCTGTCATGGGTCTACTTCTCTCTGTATATTACTTTGTTTGATGATCTCATCACTTCCTATGAATTCAACTATCATCTCCATGTTGATGAATCTCAAAATCTACTTATGCAGCCCTAATCTCATTGCTGACCTCTAGTCTTGTATCTATAGCTGTCTATTAAGACATCACAAACTGGATGTCTTGTAGGTAACTTAAATACATTATGTCTATAACTAAAAATCTTTTCCCCCAAACCCTCTCCCCTTTCAAACTGCTCTATTATCATAGAGAGCATTGCCATCCTCCCAAGCTCACAATCTAAGTTTCACCTTCCACTCGTTACTCTCATCTTGATTTAAAATCTATTATTGAGTGTTAATTTTATCTTTGTAACATCTCTTAAATATGCCCCCTTCTTTCCTCTGGTACCTTGGTACTGGCCCTTATCACTTCACACCCAGAATTTTTAAATAATTGCAATTTCTGACTGATCTGACTGAAACAGGTCTCTACCCACACTAGTTCATACTTTATTCAACCATCAAAGTGGTTTTGACCATGTAATCCCCTTACTCAAACTCCAGTGAGTCCCTATTATTTCTAGGATCAAATATAAAATTGTTTGAATTTCATTGAAATGTTTGAAATTCAAAGTCCCTTAATAACAGCCTCTTCCATCTTTCCAAAGTTCTTACATCTTATATCTTACTATGTACTTTCCACTTGAATGAGATGGGTCTTCTTTTGCTGCACCTCTAAGAAGGCAACTTAAACTGTGCATGTCCCAAACTCTCCTGATTTAGGGCATTGTCACTGGTTCTCTACCATTCCTGGAATATACTCCTTTCTCATCTCAGTCTCTTGGCTTCCTTTAAGTCCAGCTAAAAAATCCTACATACTACAAGGAAGCCTTTCCCAATCACCTTTTTTTTTGTTTGTTTTTTTAAAACTCTTACCTTCCATCTTAGAATCAATACTAAGAATCAGTTGCAAGGCAGAAAAGTGGCAAGGGTAGACAATTGGAGTCAAGTGACCTTCCCAGAGTCACATAGCTAGAAAGGGTCTGAGGCCAATTTGAACCCAAGACATTCTGGGAATTCTGGGAAGATGGCGGCTTAGATGGAGCCAATCTTAAAACCTTCACACCCTTACACACTAAGATAGAAAACAATGCTCTTAGAGAAGAAAGAGGACCAAATCTAACAACGGGACAGAGAAGGGGGAATTCTATTGCTGGACAGCTAAAGAGGTACACCCAAGAAAAAGGCTTGAATTCTTTAACTGTCAGGTCTGAGGGTACAGAAGGGGAATCTCAGGACCCCTCCCCTACATGCTGTGAGGAGTCTCCAGCAGCCCCTGAAATCTCAGGGCAGGCAGGCTCACTGGCCTGGAGAGAGGGCCTTGCTAACATGGGACTTGGGGAGTTGAACACAGGCACTGAGGAGGTGACTGGAAGAGAAAGACTGAGAAATACAGCAAAAACACCCTGAAGATGGCAACTTAGAGAGAGCCAAACCTCAGACCACAGACCACTTGGCTTTGTCCCACCTTCACACTAAGATAAGAGAACAAAGGGCTTCAAGAGGAAAGAAAACCAGATAAAAAACAAGGACAGAGCAGGGGGACCCTACTTCTGGACAATTCAGCTCATCAAAAACACCCCTTGTCCCCCCCACTTTTTTTTTCCTCCTCTAGAGGTTTTAGCCTCAGGGCAGATTAAGCAGTACAGATTAATCCAATCAATACAGGCTTAATTCCATCAATTGGACAGACAAAAGAAGTCTTCAGAGGGCAGAGAAAGTAACCACAAACCTCCATTGCCAGCTGGGGGAAGATCTTTCATCAAAGACCATTAAATCCATCTGCTCAAACTAACAGAACAGAAAAGGAAAAAATATGAGTAAACAACAGGAAAAGAGAAAAGAAATTACAATTGACAACTTCTTTCAAGGAAGTAAAAAGATAGCAAATGAAATAGAAATAGAAGAAGAGGAAGAAGTTTCAGCTGGACACAGGCCTTGGAAGATATCAAAATTCAATTAACTTGGGCAGCTGGGTAGCTCAGTGGAGTGAGAGTCAGGCCTAGAGACAGGAGGTCCTAGGTTCAAACCAGGCCTCAGCCACTTCCCAGCTGTGTGACCCTGGGCAAGTCACTTGACACCCATTGCCCACCCTTACCAGTCTTCCACCTATGAGACAATACACCGAAGTACAAGGGTTTATTAAAAAAAAAAAATTCAATTAACTCAAGAACTTCAGGAATTCAAAAAGCAATCAAGAGAGGTAAGAGAGGTTGAAGACAATTTGAAAAAGGAAATATATGAACTAAAACAAGAAAATAAAGTCTTAAAAGCCAGAATTGGCCAGCTTGAAAATGAAGCAAAGAAGGCAAAAGATGATCTACAAAGAAAATCAGACCAGAAGGAGGATGACCAAAAAACCAGGGATGAAATTCAGTCTTTAAAAAATAGAACTCAACAACTAGAAGCAAATGACTTCACACGGCAGCAAGAATATGTAAAACAAAATTTTAAAAAATGAAAAATTTGAGGAGAATATGAACCCAAGACCTTCTGTCTCCAGGCCTTACTCCCTACCACTGAGTTATCTAGCCATCTCTTCTTCATTAGATTATTAGTCCCTCAAGGGGATTGTTCATTTCCCCTGTTCTTCATACTCCTTGTGTGGCACATCATAGGCATTTAATAAGTGTTAATTGACTCTCAAAATAACTTTATATTGGCCAGGTTAAAAATGTTCCGAAGGTACACAGGTCTTAGTATTCATTCAAGAGAATGAATCACAAAAAACTGCTTGCCACAAAAAGCATGTGCTTTATCATAATTGATCTCATTTAAATAGAACTTTTGGACATCACCCCAAAAGCTTATACAAATCTACCTAAATGCCTTTATTAAAAAATTCGTTTTCCATCTTAACTTAAAATGTTTTAGAAATTCTATGATCTCTTTCTGGATTGAGTTATAATAATTAAAAATTAAGTACATCTTATATCTTAAAAGGAAAACAACTTTCTTAAGGATAAAAGCATGACTACTTCTTATAAGCTTATTAGCTTCTCATATCTTTTTATCATTAATGAGTTAGATTATACATACACATATGCATATATTTATATAACAGAAGAGAAATATTCCCAATCAAAAATTTACATTTTACCTATTGGAAGACTTGACATAGTCATGGACTTTTACTCACAAGATTTTAAAATCTATAATGTATTGATCCAAATATCTAAAAGGGAAATGTGTGTTAATCAAGTTTGTTATTAAAATATTTATAGAACTAAAAGTTAAAGTTGTAACTTTCAAAGAAAGTGGGAGGTAAATTGTAACTTAAAATAGCTATTATTTTCACATGATAAAGTGTTCTAAATCTCTAATAATTAGAGAAATGCAAATCAAAACAACTCTGAGGTATCACCTCACACCCAGCAGATTAGCTAAAATGACAGCAGGGGAGAGTAATGAATGATGGAGGGGATGTGGCAAAATTGGGACATTAATGCACTGCTGGTAGAGTTGTGAACTGATCCAACCATTCTGGATGGCAATTTGGAACTATGCCCAAAGAGCACTAAAAGAAATCCTGCCCTTTGATCCAGCCATACCATTGCTGGGTTTGTACCCCACCAAAGAGATCACAGGGAAAAAGACACGTACAAAAATATTTATAGCCGTGCTTTTTGTGATGGCAAAAAACTGGAAAACGAGGGTATGCCTGTCAATTGGGGAATGGCTGAACAAATTGTGGTATATGCTGATGATGGAATACTATTGTGCACAAAGGAATAATAAATTGGAGGAATTCCATGTGAACTGGAAAGACCGCCAGGAATTGATGAAGAGTGAAAGGAGCAGAACCAGGAGAACATTATACACAGAGACTGATACACTGTGGTAAAATCAAATGTAATGGACTAACAGCAATGCAATGATCCAGGACAATTCTGAGGGATTTAGGGAAAAGAACGCTACCCACATTCAGAGGAAGAACTACAGGAGTGGAAACACAGAAGAAAAACAACTGCTTGAACACACAGGTTGATGCGGACACAATTAGGATGTAGACTCTTAATGACCACCCTAGAGCAATTAATAATATGGAAATAGGTCTTGATGGATGACACAGGAAGAAATCAGTGGAAATGCATGTCAGCTACTGGAGGGCTGAGAGGTAGGGGAAGAGAGAGCAAGAACATTAATCATGTAACCATGGAAAAAATTTTTCTAAAAAATAAAAATAATAAAGTCAAATGATTCCCAGTTAGGGCACCATAGCGTTCCTCTATTATATAGATGTCATGAAAAGATACTGGAACTCCTACCTCCAAAACTCAGAACCTCCCTTTTCCTATTTCTCTACAGTCCAATTTTAAAGCAGACACTTTTGTAAACCACATTCTCTCCTACAGTGTGTATGCTCCTAATCTGTAGCTCATAACAGATTTAAAAAGAGCCTATTCCCACAAAATTATAGCCTACACCTCCATATTATTTGAAGAAGGGATACCACAAACAGGGAAAACTGGATACACCAACAAAAAGTTAGCTGAACACAATATACTAAAATTGTTCATTAAAGTTCCCTTCCAAATGGCCCAAAAAAGTATGAGTCTCATTACAAAATCTTTACATGCTTTCTAGTTTTTTAAGAGTCAGTTTGGCTCTTAACACTTAACATGTTTAGATATATACTACAATAAATTTTAATTTTTAATCTTAACCAATGGGGAGCTATTAGGCTTTTCAGAAAAGCACATTTATAATAATCTTTTATCTCAAGTATACAAGAATGTTTCAATACCAAATCCATTACCCCTTTTCCCTGTGGAAAAAAAGGCTCAACAAAATAATTTATATATCATGCTATATATGATCTTTCAGAAACAAAGCAAGGAAAATAAATATCCAGGTTTTATGATTATTTAAAAAAATTTTAATGTGTTTATTACATGTATATTTTTATATGTGATAACTCTGAACTTTTAAAAATTATTTCTGTTACGTATTTTCAATCTCCCTAATTTTTAAATGTCATGAGCATTGTCATAAAAAAGCATTAATATACCATATGCCTTAAGAATTAAGTAGTTAGCTAATAAAGAAAATGTATATATTACCAAAGTAATATATGTAAAGATGTGTTGCCATACATAGTAAGATACTACAAATATACATTTTTTTTAATATTTTAGTAAAGAAAGATCAGGAGACATCATTATAGAGTAGAAAGAATTCTTGATTGAGTCAGTGGTCTTGAATTCTAGTTCCTGCTCTGCTACTAAACTACTCAACAAACCCTAGGTATGAGCCTCACTATAAAATCTTTACATGCTTTCCAGAATGCATTGAATTTTTTTGCTTCATTACCACTACAGTTTTAGACTTTTGCAACAAGAACTATGAAACCATAGTAAGTTATCTTATCTTCCATAAGAATATTTTTTCACCTAAAAAGTTGAAGGAATTGGACTTAATTTTAAGGTACCTTTAAGTTCTTAAATAATATGATTCTATCCACAAATTTAAAAGAACTAAGACAATAATGAAACTACATAGGATCACAAGAAGTTATTTAATTTCAGGTTCCTAAGGGCAGAACTAGATCTGCAGATTCACTAGCTTTATCTGGATCAATTGCCACTGTGTGTTTTGGGGGGGAGTGGAGTTAATACTTAAAAATAGATCTCCATAACACTTAAAATATTAAATATAGGATTTGCAGAAGGAAGGAAGGAAGAGAAAGGAGATGATGGAAAAGGAGGGGAACAGAAGAGAAAGGAAGGGATAAAAATGTCTTCTAGAACAAGAATGGTCTTGTCAACTGCTTGTCTGTCTTAGGTGGAATATTTAATTTTACCCAAAGTATTTACCTTGTATTTTCCTTGATCACAGCCACATAATGTGCTCTCCATGGTGTAGCTTCTCTGTACTCCTATTTCCCTCCACACAACCACACGGGCTGTAGATTGTTTGGACTTTTCCACTACAAAGCTGCAGCTGCTCATGCAGAATGCCGGGGCAGTATGGCTCAATATCTTAGGCAAAGTCTGAGAAAGAAAACCAGTGGTATTTTTCAAAATTAAAGGAAACCACAATGATTATTCTAGCTCCTATCTGTCTCATAACTCTTAAATAGCCTCACTATGAATTGTAGATTTTCTGCAGAAAATACTTAGAAGCTGCTCAAATAATAATAGCTCAAACGTAAGGTAGGAAATACAAAACATTATTTTCTCTATTTTGCCCATAGTCATAGAGTTTGTACTTGGTAGAGTCAAACCCTGAAGATTTTATAGGTCTCTAGACTCTGAATCCAAAGCTCTTTCTAGGATTCCTCCTGTTGCTTCTCAAATTGTGGTTTTGGTGAGTAATTTTTAGAGTTCCAGGGAAAGGATTTCTAATTCAAACTGATTAATAAAGAACTTTAATATCACAAATGATGTTAATATGTTAACTGTCATTAGATAATACATATGAAAGCAGTATGCAGATAAGAAGCAATTTTTAACTTAAATCTTACCAGACTATTTTCTAATAGCAAAGTAATTTTGCTACATGAAGTAAAGAATTATTCAATACTACTAATTTTTAAAAAATTAGAGAGAAAATAAAGTTCACTTTTTAGAATAAGTAAATCAAAAACTCATTTCATAGTTCACTTTTCATATTTACTATCCTATAATAAAAATGAGTAACTGGAATCAGTACAAAAGCCTTTTCTAATGAGAGGATTTCTAGTTCCTGTTTTGAAATATTTATTTGCAAGTCACCTTTATTCTCTCATGATTTCTTTATTTTGCTTGAGTTCTATTGGCTGTTTAGGCCCTAACAAAAATGAGAATGGAGATATGGATGACATGTTGGTGTACACTACTAATCAAGCATATTTTTTATTATATAACAGACTAGTTGCAGGATAAAAAATTAAAAGCAGATCCAAAAGAAGAATAATGCTGGTGAGGAATACCAGCAAGCTCCCTTGTTCAGAAGTATCTTCCCAACATTTCTTAGCAATTACAGAGGTAATTCAGTTCAACAAACATTAATATTAGAATCTTCTATGTATAAGAGGGATAGCTCAGTAGTGCAGTGGAAAGAGTTCCAGGCCTAGGAGTCAGGAGAATCAAGTTCCTGAGTTAAAATCTGACCTCAGACCAGCTGTTGTGACCCTGGGCAAGTCACTTAACCCTGTTTGCCTCCATTTTCTTAATTATAAAAATAAGCTGGAGAAGAAAATGGCAAACCACTCCAGTATCTTTGCTAAGAAAATCTCAAATTAGGTCACAAATAATCAGGCATGACCCAAATGACTGAATGACAACAAATGCAAAAGACATTTTACTAAAAATGAAACAGTCTATTGATAAGAGATGATATAAATGTATAAGTAAATAAAAAGCACACACAAGGTATTTTCTTTTTTTTTTTGTTAACCATTACCTTCTGTCTTAGAATCAATACTGTGTATTAGTTCCAAGCCAGAAAAGTGGTAAAGCAAAGGCAAAGGAGGTAACATAACTTGCCCTGGGTCATACAGGTGTCTTGAGGCCGGATTTGAACCCAGGACCTCCCCCTCTCTAGGCCTGACTCTCTATCCACTGAGTTACCTAGCCACCCCCATACACAAGGTATTTTCAAGAAGGCAAAACACTACCAGCTGACTGGGCAAGGGCGTCAGGAAAGGTCTCATGTAGGAAACCGCATTTAAGTTATACTTTACCTTTCTTATAATAGGACCTTTGGACAGTCTGGTGAAGCCTATGGACCCCTTCTTAAAATAATAGTTTTAAATGCATAAGATACAATATGTAAGATTACAAGGGAAATCAATTATATTGAAACAATTTACCATCCCAGTGGATGTGTCCCTTGAAATCTATCTCTAGACCCCCAAAGAACCCCAGGTTAAGAGCTCCAAATTTAAAGAACATTAAGGATTTTAGAAGGCAGCAGTGAGGAAGAAATGCATTCACTGCATGCAAAGGCACAGAGAAAGATGTCCTGGGAACAGTAATCAGTGAGCAGTTAAGTTTGATTAGAAAGCAGAAGATGAAGAGAAAAGACTAGAAAT
Organism: Gracilinanus agilis; assembly: GCF_016433145.1. Taxonomy (NCBI): domain Eukaryota; kingdom Metazoa; phylum Chordata; class Mammalia; order Didelphimorphia; family Didelphidae; genus Gracilinanus; species Gracilinanus agilis. The sequence continues at coordinate 164,106,304 of NC_058130.1, forward strand.
GTAGATGTGAACCAGATTATGGAGGGCCTTCAATGTCACACTGAAAAATGAAACTACAAAAAACAAATTCATTTAGTTCATTTAACACTCCTTAACCAACTACTACACACAACATATGATAAGGTTATAACAAACACTCAATTCCCATTGAATGCTGATAGCAGCCCGAGAGCTTCCTCAGGCATGTAAAATCAGATACTTAAACCTTCTCAAATATGTAAAAACAAAAGTACACAATACAGAACAAGTATGTTATTTCCAAAGTTCAATAAGAATTTGTGTTGTCCCAGTCCTTCAGATTAGTGAATGATAATTAATTAAATTTCTAAATAATGTCTTTATTTGTCCCTAGAAATGAACTGTTTGTTGTTTTTTAAGACTAGAGCAAGAACTATATGGTAAATTGGCAAGGGGATGATGTGCTGAGGAATATAGAAGATTTCTTGCTGGGAAGCCTGAAAAATAATATCCCTGCCTTTGCTGACTCCATGGTGAATATTCACGAGAAAGATTCAATGGACCTGGAAAAATATGACCAGGAGATGATAGTTCCATGATGAATCTTCAGGGGAAAGCTTCTAGAAGCCTGGAACATGAAGAAATGTGTACATCTTTCCAATGTTAAGACACCAATGTGCCTTCCTAGCTTTGCTCTTATCTTAAGCCACTCTGTATTTTCATATGTCCATAGCTTCCATTTCATTTGTTAATCTATTTTTAAAATCTTTAGCAAGTAGCCATTTACATGCATGGCATGATTTAGTCCTTCCTTGGATAAATCCTCTTTTGCTCATTTTCTAGGGGAGAGTAGGAGGTTGGGGTGGAGGGGATGAAAAAAGAAAGAAAAAAAGAAAGAAAGAAAGAAGAAAGGGAAAAAGAGCACAACAGGCTCTTCTACAAAGCAGGGAAGACATGAGACCCCTTCACAGAACTCACCCTGTATCCCATATCTTCAACCACATCACAAGAGGCAGCATTATCATTCGTATGCCAAACAGTCTCTTTGATGCTGCAGCCATACATAAATACATTTTTCTTTCGAGAGTGACCATGGTAATCACAGTAAACCTACAAGTGATAACATCATATTCAGAACAGCTCAGGTTTCAGACATTATCGAAATACAGCTAAGTACATTCAAACCTGTTCCAGAATTACATTTCTAAGCTTCTTAATCTCACTAGAGCTACAATTTAACACAAAACAAAACCATTTCAGGAAGTAACACCCAGGTTTGAGAGGACATAGCCTCTGGAAAAGTCAATGCTTGCCAATATTCTGCATGCCAAACCACAGGTCCGACTGCTATTCTTTGCCTTTGATATAACTATTTAACATTCTTCTCTTTCCAATGGTTTGTAAAATGCAGCTCCTGTTACTTTAAAAGGTTTGGGGGGGGGGGACTGGTAGGTGGCTCAGGGGAGTGAGAACCAGGCCTAGAAACAGGAGATCCTGGGTTCAAATCTGGCCTCAGACACTTCCTAGCTGTGCAATCTTAGCCCTTACTATTCTTCTGCCTTGGAACCAATACTGAAGATGGAAGGTAAGAGGAGTCTTAAAAAAAGAAGAAAAGGCTGTTATAGTGTTAATTAGCTAGGGATTTCAGAAGTCAGACACAGATAAAAATAATTATGAAAAGTATAAGATCAGTATTTTTAAAATGAAAAAGTAAAGGACAGGTTCACAAGATGACTTCTTTTCCAGAAGTAGCTAAAATAATTTCATCTTTAATAAGCTGGAAATATTTAATGAAAGTTGCTTAAGGCAGATGAACTCAAAAGAAAGCAAGAAATGACACATACACACAAGCACTCAAACAATCCAACATATAGTCTTAACATTACACATACACTACCCTGATTATGGCTCTTCTGGAAGATTTAATAAATTGAGTATTGACCAGAAGTTCTTAATTTTTGTGCATGAGACTTCCTAGCTAGCACAAATGTAATAATGACTCTATTGTTCTGAGAATTTAAGAATTTAAATGATGTATACATTATTCCAGTGATGCTCAAATAGGGAATCAAACATCATGAAGTACAGCAACTCACAGCCAAGTCATTAAAAATACTCAAACAAGTAAAAGTTGAGGTATAAATAGAAGTAAAAAGTAAAGGCCTATCACTTGTCAAATATAAAGAAAACCACAAATATTGCTTTTGACTTAAATTGAAAGAAAACGCAGAAATAGAAAATTGCCTAATTGAGATGGTCTGATGAAATATTCATAGAATTATTAGAATCACAGATTGAGAATTAGGAAAAATTATCCTATTCAAATCTAAGGCTCATAAAGACTAAATAAAAACCTATGTTTTTGTTTTAACTAGGGATATCAACATATTTATTAAAAAGATTAAAATCACTTCTACATCAATGCTTATGGGGAAAGGACATCATTTATTAGCCAATAATAATTTAGTAAAATAACACAGATTATTAGATGTTTTTCTTTCTATAACCAACATATACCACTTTCTTGAACTTAAAATATTACTATGGATGTATATATTAATCTCTTTGACTAAGAAGCCTGAAAACTTGAGCTGATTCTTACCAGAGGCAAACGCTTTATTGCAGCCATATACTGTAGCAGACCTTTAGCATGGTAAATTGTAGGATGCAAATCCGGGTTTGGACTTTGCCATTGCCGGTTCAAATCTTCTCCACTTAAAGAACAACGGTGGCTACACAAATGGAAAGAAAGAAAGCAAGCACCCTGTTATATAATAAAACCACTAATTAGTTCATTTAAAATTTTCTAATTTAAATTTATGGTTAATGTGTAATTTAAATGTACATAGTTGTCTAATTCATACTAAATAGGTATAGTTCTAGGGACAGCTGGGTAGCTCAATGGATTGAAAGCCACACCCAGAGATGAGAGGTCCTAGATACAAATCTGGCCTCAGACACTATGTGACCCTGGGCAAGTCATTTAATCTTCATTGCCTACCCCTTACCACTCTTCTGTCATAGAGATTCTAAAACAGAAGGTAAGGGTTTAAAAAAATAAACAACTAAAAATGTACAATTCTAACTGGGACCATGGTGAGATATACTAAGTTAAAATTTTCTAATTTTTCAAAGATTAAGATATGTTACAACTGTTTTCAAAATAACCTCATAATTAAGACTTTAATTAGGTTCTTGGCTCAGAACCTTTATCTCCAAGTCTATAAAATAAGACTAATATCTTTCACTCTGCTATTTCATAGGATTGGGATGAGAACCAAATGATGTAAAAAATATGAAACAATTTTGTAAGATGTAAAATGCTTTATAAAAAGCATCATTATTATTGTTGATAATAACAGTTACTCTAATTTCCTAAAGAACATAATTAAGGAGGGTAGCAAAGTTGATAAATATTATATATAGAGGTGGTTAAAAATTATAAAGATTATAATGCATAAATGGGCTAATTATTTCTCCGTGCAACTGGATTATAAGCCATGATTCCATAATACTTAAAATATGAAAAATAATCAGGTTGTTTCTACATTAGAAGAATTAGCTATAGTCTCCCAACCTATCAATTCAGTTTGAAAAGGAGAAAGGTTCATGGCAAAGAAGTTTATCACTTAGAAAAAACTCTTACATCTACGGCTGCAAATAATTGTAAATTCCTACCTCTCAAAATCCCTAACTTTTTAAAAGTTCTTAAGAACTTTAAGAGTTCTTTTTAAATTCCAAACTACAGAACTCAATAACTGTCATTTCTTCATGTCAGAAACGGTTTAACAGTATGATTCTACAGAGTCTACAACCTGAGACAAACTAGTATTCTGCTCTTAAAACTAAAAAAAAGAAAAAATATATTTTTTATCCAAAAGGTAAACTGTTATCTCCAAAACAACAAAAGCACTGCTTGAGTAAGATTTAAAAAACTCCTATGTATAGTATATTGTACACCAATTATTGAATCAATTCTAGTTTGTTAGGTAATAAATTCAAATGAGGAAGTTGCACTGGATGACTTTGCTACATTTAGAATACCATCAATGTCTTAATTCAAAGAATGGAGCTTCCCAATAAATCTGATAATCAAAATCATCAGGCAGAACATTTTCATTGAGAATTATAACAAATAACATTACTAATTTTAAACCAATAATAAATATTTCTCTATGAAAACTTGCTTTATATTGGGGAGAAAAACTTATATGCTTCAGTTTTCCAAATTAACCTGAACGCTGACATATCAATAAATCATAAAAGATCATAATAGTAAGATTTCTATAATTTAATTTTAACTTACTTTCCATTAATGACACCATCTGGGTTTAGCATAGGGACAATTTTAAAAATATAAGCTTCACGCAAGCTCTGAGCAGTAGGGTTATTACTCATGAGATATTCCAGAGTCCCTTTCATAACCCAGCTTGAATTAGTTTCTCCAGGATGTACTCGAGCAGATAAGAAAATATAAGGGCGATTTCCTAAAGTAAAAATAAATTTAATGTTGAGATGAACAGTTACCGTTTAAAATAAAATTATTACCTTTAAATGGTTTTGAAAATGTATCTACTTAACTATGGCCCTGAATATAAAGAGCGATCACTAGTGATTAAATAATTCACTTATAATTCAACTTTTAATTTACCATATTTCAATATTTGAAATAAATATATAATATTATCTTGTACTTAAAATGAATTTGGGGGAACTTGAATTACTTCATAATTTTTTTAATCTATAATCCTCAAAAAAGCTAAAGGGAGTAGGAAAAAATATCTCTATGTAAAAATATATACACACACATACATATCTTTCTGTTTTATAGGCATTAAAGTTAAAGCCCTATCAAATTTCAATATTTAATTTCAAAACAATGCTATTTTCTCATTATGTTTTGGCAGTCAATTCTATAAAAGAAATTAGTTCATCCTTCCATCCCTTTACCCATATCAAGATCACCATATAAATTAGCCTCTGTTCATTTATTTCTTTTATACTAAAAAAATTGTCACTTTGAGACAGTTTCAAGGTAGTTAGCCTAAACAGAGAATATATGTGTGTGTGCATGCTATCTATTAACATAGAATCACAGATCTAGAGTTGGAAGGGAGCTCTGAAACCCTCAGGTCCATCCCTTTATCTCAGAGATGAGGAAACTGACGTATGAGGAGATTAAGTGACTCTTCCAAAGTCACATGAGCAGTAAATAGCAATGTCACGGTTTAAAGTAGAGTCCTCTCTATCCTGGATTAGTGCTTTTTTCATTATACCATGTGGACTCCCCTCTCATTTGTTTTTTAAAAATTTATTCTATAACAATTTCTCCACCAAAATCATACAAACAGAACACAAAAAATAAGACATTTTGAAGCCCTTAAAATATGCAAGAAATGATTGAAGGTAGGCATCTAATCATGCTATCATATTTGATGGATTTCTTAATATGATTTATTACATTTAAACAGGAAAAGCATTATTTAATGAATTCAAAACAATAAAAAGGCATATTATACTTTTAAATGTAATTGGTTTAGTACTTTCTTGAGTTATAAGGAAAAGACTGCAGCCAAGATAACCAGGAAGCATCTCTATGTTTTATATAAAGCAATTTATACTTACTAAATTGACAGATATTTTCATAATAATTGGACTCTGGCATAGCAGTTATAGTCACTAACGGACAGCTGTTTCCAGACAGAGTTTCACATAACACATCTTGTCGAAAATAGATTTGCTGAGGGTTGTGGGCTGATTCCAATTTTTGAAGATGCATCTTGATAACAAAAATGTTTAAAAAGCACAGCATAAAGTCCTTTGTAAATCTCCCTTATGATATACTGAAAGTAAAGCATTCAGGATTCTATACCACTATAGGTAGATGGCAGCAGAGTAATTCTATAATTTGCATTTTTATATAAATTGCATATTGTATAAATTGCAAATGAGAATTCAACACTTTACACTTCTACTAACATAGAACTCAAAACCTTTTAAGTAAAGAAGCATTCCCTTCAAAACATTCCTTCAATAGATACATCACATTCAACATACATAATTATTCTACTCTGGAAATAAAGTCACTTTTCCTCAAATATCCTTGACAGATAAATCTCTTTTATTATCTAATGTTTGTCATCTCAGTACAAGTTATTTCAGCTGGCTAGCACAACTTGAAGTATTGTGCTCCTAATTTTGTGATACTATGAAGATCTTTTAAAATCCTTAAAAATAACTATGGAATAACTTAGGACTAACATTTCCATAATAAGAATAGGGCTTTTTGTTTGTTTTTGATTTGTTTGGAGAGAGGACTGGACTAGTAATTTCATCAGCGTAGGGAACTAAGGAACTTCCATAAATGTGGATTGGTACCTTTCCTACAAGGGAAGAGTTGTCTGGGGAACTGTTTATTATCTGAAAGAGTTGCCTAGGGTACTGAAAGATTCAATGGCCAGGCAAAAGTTATTCGGCTAAGACACAATAAATAAGAAATAGTCTTTCCTTTGGGGGAATTTATAGTCAAATAGGGGAGTCAGTACATACTCAATGCCCTAAACAGATACCTCATCACAGCCCAAACTTAACACCTATTTATGGCTATGCCAGGAGAGCACATTTAGTTCTACTATAATACAACATATACTTTCCTAAAAATTATCTCACTGTGCAAAATTGCACAATAAAAACCACAGGGCTTATGGGAAAATGGGGTTAGGAGCACAATACTTTTAAGTTCCTTATTTTTTGCAGTGTTGTCTCTGATGGTCTAAAATGTGGATTTCTTTAGCCCTCATGCTCAGGAGATATCGTATGTTCTTTCATTTCTTTCAAAACTCTTTATCATTTCAAGCATCTCATAAATTCTTAAAGTTTTCTTTTTGCAGGCATTCTGTTTGGCAATTATGAAATAAGACACTTAGATATCCTGGGATGTTTTGGATGTCACATTTTTTTCCCCATAAAGAAAATTTCACAAATGCAAAATAATGGTAAACACAACCACATAGGGTAACATATATGGTGACCAGAAGTAGCTGGCAAATGTCTGAGATGTATACATCTTATATATCCCTACGTGGTCCCATTCAGCTAAGTAGTTTTCTGCATCCATTTAAGTGTTTGTTGGGAATGAAATCATGCATATGAAAGATGAAATTCACATTTGCTCAAATCAGTCCCTAATATATGAATCTTGCTGGAATTAATTCACATTTTCAAAACAAGCAATATGGAAGAAGAATGCACAAATTCTAGAATGATCTGATATTCTAGAAGACTTGTAATATACTCCCAGAAACAGAGTAGGTAAATTTGCTGAGAATTAGTCTCAGCACCAGTGAACTAGCCCCCTGGCAATTAATCCTTTGACTATGACAACCAATGAAACAAAGACAAATACAAAATAGTCTTCATTCTTAGTCTCCTCTTGATTCTTCAGTTGTTTGTGGAATGGTGAAAAGTAAGGAGAGTATGCTAAGCACCACAAAATTTTCAGACTATCTATAAACTTAAAATTAGCCACTGGCACATAAAAAAACGTGAGATTCTTACCCAGTGACTGAAGAGAAAAATGGAGGGATTGAATAATATTAATTTCAACTTTTCCCTAAAAATGCAACTATAAGAGAAAAGGAAGTTGGAGCTAAATGGAAACATGGCTCCAAAGTTTCTCCTGGAAGAAAAGAATGAAAGAGTCGGCAGAGTTCATTTTACTGTGCATCCAGGGTAAAGAAGAAACATCATTTTATAGAACATGTGGCAATCTTGCTGTCCATGCATATGATAAGCATTTGTAAAAATAACACTGTGAAAATAATTGGCTTATGTAAATACATCTGTCGTAGAGGATGAGGGAATAGAGAAATTTTATGAAGAATTTGATTTTTATAGCAAACTAAGTAAAGATTTGTTTTATCTTTAAAATGAATTCAATGCAAAGATAGGCATAGAGGAGAAAAAAAGTTGGAAAATTCAGAAATAAGAAAAAAAGTCAAAGGGTTATAGGACACCCAGAAGACATCTTGTCTATATAACATTTTAGATCATCAAAGACAACTCCCCTATTTGACCATAAATTCCCTCAAAGAAAAGAATATTTCTTAGTTATTGTGGACACCAAATACTACAATAAAAAGTAAAATCTATTATAATTTAAAAGACAAGAAACTTATGACTTATGTGGGAGCCATTCCTAAATTGGTTATCTCCTTTTTGTCAGGCCACTGAATTATCAGAGCAAAAGTCAAGATTAACACAAAAGTAGAAAAAAAATAAAAAGAGAAAAGTATATGATGCCCCATTTAACAACTCCAATCTGACCTATTTAAACAAACTATTGATGTTGAAAAATGATAACTGGATGGGTATCATAATGGACATCAGCACTGATTATAACCACTCCCTAAAGAAATTTAAATTATATAAATAAGTTGCTATAATAAGATCAAAAGAGTCTAAAAACTGCCTTGTCTGACAATCACTTGATCTCCTTGCCAAGAAGAAAAAGAAAGCCCAAAAGACAATACTGGATTAGAATATAATCGTGTTTGTAAAATCACATGAATAAGCACAGTGGAAAATTACGAGGAATATCAGCTCATTAAATAACAAGAAGCAGAACAAGTCTGATCTTGGCAAGAGAATCAACTAGCCAAAGTAATCTCAAGGTCATTTAAAGAAGAAAATGGAAGGACAACAAACAAACAAAAATGTGAAAAATTTGTGGACATTATAACAACCGACTTTCCACCCTCAAAAACATCTGGAATCTAAAATATTAATTCTAGTAGTATAGCATTAGGAAGCAGAAATGTCACTAGTGAAAATAAAAGTTGAGGAAAATTAACTAATCTAGACTAAGTGGACACAAAAAAGGTCAATGTTGGAAGTGACTTCATTTAGAGGGTGCTCCAGATGGCTGGAAGTGGAACAAGCTACCAGAGGAATGGGGAAAGAGATGGACTTAATTAGTTCCCTCCAAAACAGGTGAGCAATAATCAATAATTACTGACCTAAAAAAAACTACTGACCTAAATGATTATTTTCCCATTTCTGCAAAAATTGTGAAAATAATGTACATGAGAATTAAGGTCATCCTTGACAAAAATATGAGAAAGGAACAGAAGGGCTTTCAACAATTTTACTTATATAACTGACTGAAAGGAATAGAAAATACAGGATTCTGTTGAGCATATTGCTTGTTGACTATAAAAGAGATTTGCTTCAGGACAACAAAATTCTGTCTTAAAGATTCTTTCAAAAATTTGTTTCCCTTGCATATGTTAAAATTAAACAAGATTCCATGAAAGAAATAATAATAGAACTGTTAGATGACCGTCTCATTACTAATAACAAGTGATGTATAAAACTGAGATAAGTATGTTATTAACAAGTATTGCCACTTTTATGGAATATGTCCAACACAGAGTCCAAATTGAAAAGGTATTCCCTACTCCAAAAGCAGATATGATGTCAATTTAATCAAACTCTGAAACACTACAGAACCTTCAAAATGAAAAATGTAATCTCTTAAGAGGTCAGTCTAACCACTCAAACAAAACAGAATAAAAATATTAAAAATGCCTATTTTCAATAGGAAGATATGCACCTAGGTCAGTGGTTCCCAAACTTTTTTGGCCTACTGCCTCTTTTCCAGAAAAAATATTACTTGGTGCCCCCTGTCACATACTATCACTGCCCCCTAACAGTTACTCACCACCCCCAAATGCACCTGTGGCCATCACTGTCCCCCTAGATCATTGCAGCACCCACCAGGGGGCAGTGGCGCCCACTTTGGAAATCACTGACCTAGATGAATAACTCAGAGCTTATCCATCATTACATGTATCTTGGACAGACACTGCAAATGGACAATGAGCTAGATTAAACTGTAGAAGAGAAAAGTAAACTAATTGCCTTTGGGAAATATTTCTTTTAATAATTTGAGCTTCTCCTTGAAACACAGCCCATCATCTAATACCAATATTATTCCAGTGATGATGTGTAGACATAATCATGAAACATGAGTCTCAAAATAGCCAAAAATGAGGATAAACTAAAAAATATTAAAGCTTATAAAAGATATTCATCTGCATCTCATCATAAACAAGGAATTATGTAGTAGTAGCATAAAAATTTTATTAGAGAAATGTATAATGGGAAAAAAGGTAAGCTATTCATGTAACAAAGGTGAGAACTAAATGATGAATATCTATGCTCCACCCAATGTCAAGAAATCTAGAGAAAAGTCCAAATCTGTTCAGTGGACTCCTTGTAAGACATGAATAGAAGGCCATGCCTTCTTAATAGGTACCATGCCAAACACACACACATAAGAAATACAATCTATGCCCGCATAGGGAGTATCCATATCAAAAAGATGGAAAAAATAGATATACTCATATAAATATAATGCAAAGAAGAATGTGGCAGTGAAAAGAGCCATGGTAATTCAAAAGAGAGGCAAATTAATTTGTATGGGACAAATTAAGAAAAGCTTCATGAGCCAGAATTACATTTGAGCCTTTAAAAATGGGTAAGCATTGGAAATGCAGATTTTGGAGTGGGGACAAGAGTAAACTGGTGTGGGGGCAACTGGGTAGCTCAGTGGATTGAGAACCAGACCTAGAGATGGGAGGTTCTAGGTTCAAATCTGGCCTCAGACACTTTCCAGCTGTGTGACCCTGGGCAAGTCACTTGACTCCCATTGCGTAGCCCTTATCACTCTTCTGCCTTGGAACCAATACACAGTATTGATTCTAAGACAGAAGGTAAGGGTTTTATTTTTTAAAAATTTAAAAAAATTAAAAAGGGGAAACTGGTGCATCCCAGAAAGAGGAAAATGTATAATTAAACCTATGGAAGTAGAAAAGCATGAAACAGATTTAAGATACAATAGAGCAATACAAATTCCTACAAAAGGAATAGTGGGAAATAAGACAAAAGCAGATTGGCATCAGATTACAGACAAACCTGACTGATCAGCTAGAATATTTATTATATTTATTATTTTTCTATGAAAGAAACAAAATAACTGAGTTCTTTCCAGCACCCTTATTTCTTTTCTTTCTTTTTTTCCCCCACCAAAGAGCTCAATTGTTTACTGAATATCCAATTAGCCCTCTAAGTTCTGATTTGTTCTTCATTCATTAAGATGATTAATTAAAAGAAAATATTATATTTCTATAGAAACCAATATTGAGTTATATGTCAAACATTTATAAAATTAGTAATAAATATAATGAAATTTAGATTTCACCTGTAAAGTTGAGTATGTATATGGATAATGATAAGCAAAATAGCAAACATCATCCTTATGTGGGAAAGTTACTGTGAATGTAATTGTATAATAGGATTTTCCTTTTTGCCCACCAGCAGCAACTGAACTTCTAGAGAAATGATTTCTGCAAGAGAAAAGCACAAAAAAGTTTATTAATTTATCTGAAATGAATTAAATATTGAAACATTAAGAAAAATGTCTTAGCTAATTTTACTGCAACCATTCAACCTTCACATCTTAGTTGAAAAAAGAAAAATCAGAATTTTTTACTTTGACTTAGAAAATATTATGAGATTAAATTAAGTACATAGGACAACAGTCTGTATACACCAAATATTGTTATTTGTATCTAGAATTGTGGTCAAAGTTAAACAGGGAGATAAATTTGACAGTGTCATGTCTATATAAATGTCATCTAATGGAGAAGAATATAGAATTCAATATTAAGCTACTATCAGACCACAAATCACAGAAATGATGAGGGACAAATCTCTTTCATAAAGCAAACAAAAGTGAAGAATGCAAGCATACTGCCAAGTATGCCTTTGATCACTTGATTAGTAATGCAGAATAAAAGCACAAAAAAAGCCTATTGAATAATGTTATAAAGACAGAAACAAATAAGGTAATGCTTTGCTGAACAGTGGAGAATGGTTGGAAAGAAGTAATGTCAGCCCTTAATTATTTTTGCAGACAAAGCATTAATTTACTTTCTTTGCTTATACATGTATTAATTACTCAATTAAATATCTACTATGTATGAGCCATTGTACTTGCTTCTGGAAAAGATAAAAAGTTAATAAGAAGACACTTGCCCTTTACCTCATTAAGTTTCCAGTCAAAGACTAGAAGAATAAGGAATTTTCTTGCAATTGAAAAATAGGAAGTTGCCAAGACCTTTAAATACATAGTAGTACAGGAAAAGCACTTTGGAGAGTTGCCCAAGTGCTATATTGGGTATGGAGAGAAAGTTATTACCAATTGAGGGTATTTGGGAAATTTTTTTCAAGGAAGTGGCATTTGAGATGAGTTTTAAAAAATAGTTAGGAATTCAATGGCAAAGAAAAAAGGAAGAGAGGACATTTTTAGCTAAAGAGACAGCATGAGAACATAGAAATGTATTTAGGGGGCAGGTAGATACCAAGTTTGACTATAGCATAGAGTACATGGAGGTGTTGGGCCTTAAATGTCATGTAAAGGATTATTAATGCTATTTAGCTGGCAACAGGCAGCAGTAGAAAATTTCTGAACATGGAATTGACATAACCAAACTAGGAGTAAGAAAGTATACTTTGGCAGCATAATATGGGACAGTTTGGAGTGGGAGATAAAAGAAGTGGTGAGACCTCTGAGAAAGCTATTTAAATAGCCTAAGTGAGAGTTTTTATTAGGGTACTGTTAGTAGGAAAAGAGAAGAGACAAAATTCTAGAATGAGTAGAAATGATAAAATTTGGTAACTGGTTATTATCATAAGATCATGGATTATAAATTCAGAGATCAAACAAATTTCAGAAGCCAACAAGGAGACTCAGAGACATTAAATGGCTTTTCCAAGATCACACAGCCAATAAATGACTAAAGGAGGATTCATCTCAAGTCTTTCTGACTTCCAAGTCTAGCACCATTATCCCCTGAGATGCCTAACTGCTTTAGAGAATTGGGTAAAAGAGAAGATCAAAGAAAAACACAATTTAATATCATGGAAAATATACAATGCCAAAATTGACAATAAAATAGTTCAGAAAAGACTATCATAAGATCTCTTAAGTAGATATAACTGGGAATATATCAAAAACAGGATCAGGGTAAATTAAAAGCTGCTTAACATTTGAACCCATATAAAACAAAATCAAGCACCTGTAGGACAAAATAATTAAAATGTTAAAATACTATAAGAAAACAAAATCTTTCAAAAACAAAAATATGAAATAAATGTACATATAAATTTATGAATGCCACAGAAAAGAATTAAATGTACTATCATCATAGTAACAAAGCATTACAAACTAACTTGAATTTCTCGTCTTAGCTCTTATCCTTGAAGTTTTATAATAAAAAAGTAATTTAAAGTATAGTTTGTTAAAGAGAATAAGTACAAAATGTACCTTTGAAAAAATTTAGCAATTCTACATTATACACTTATGTAGAAAAAGAATCATTAGTGGTTTTTCTTTAATCTCACTAGATAGTAAATAAAAATATTAGTTCAATAATTTCATTCATAGAATACTTACTTATAATAACAAATGTCTGTACCTACACGAATCCACCACGGTCTGGCATGTAATGCTTCTTGGACTGAATACATAAGGGGTTGCATACCTTCAAAGGAGAGGGAAACAACATATTAAGAAGAAAACACTCCAAAATTCATAGAAAGGAAGCATTATTTTCATAGTTTAAAATTTTAAATAATAAAAAGGTAAGAATTATATTTACATTTTACTTAAAAACAAATTAAACATTTATTATCATGACATTTTTATCAAATACCATATGTAAAATATTTCTGAAGCTAGAAACTCAAAGGAAATAAACATGTAAAAGATTATTTTAATGTAAACCGTTTTGATATATTATTTAGTGCACTGAAATAATAGTCCAATATTTCTAAATTTTCTTAAAAAATTATATTAAGTCAAGTTGCTAAAGCTCTTATTCCATAATTATGAAATAATCCTAAATAGTTTAGTTTTACATTTTCTTTGTAACACATGCTAAATATATGATGATTAAGAACTTGTTTTAATGTTTTTTCCTGGTGAAGATTTTAATTTTTGGATATAGTTCCTTAAAAATTAAACCTTTGCTTGCTTTCAGGAGTTTTAAAAACTAACTGAAATGTAAAATATGATGCTCCATTCCATTATTCCATTGTTTATAACGCCTATTTAACTGAACTTTTTTTTTTATTATTTTTTTTAAACTTTTTTTTTTAAACCCTTGTACTTCGGTGTATTGTCTCATAGGTGGAAGATTGGTAAGGGTAGGCAATGGGGGTCAAGTGACCTGCCCAGGGTCACACAGCTGGGAAGTGTCTGAAGCCGGGTTTGAACCTAGGACCTCCTGTCTCTAGGCCTGGCTCTCACTCCACTGAGCTACCTAGCTGCCCTTTAACTGAACTTTAATGAACATAAAAACTTGGAAATTTATTTTAAATTAACAACTTCAAGCTTGATAAGGATGATGATATGATAAGCTAAAAGCTGTAAGAACTTCAAAAGGAAATTCAGTTCAACACCATCATTTTAAAGAAGAGGACACTGAATGCCATAAGTGAGGTGAATTCCCAAAGATCACACAGAAAGCAAGGGGCAGAGAGGAATTTGAAACTGATTTTTTTTAATTCCATTGCAAATATCCAAAGTGACAATAAATGTATAAAATTTCCTCTTATTTTGTAATTTCAGTCATGTCAAACACCCCATGACCCCAAATAGGGTTTTCTTTGCAAAGATACTGGAATGGTTTGCAGTTTCATTATCTAGTTCATTTTACAGGTGAGGAAACTCAGGCAAACAGAATTAAGAGACTTGCCTGGGGTCACAGAGCAAGTGTCTAAGGCCTATAAGATTATAGAGTGAAATCATTTTCTAATGAGAGGGATATGAACCAAAGTCCCTCTACTACAAGCCTAATCCTCTCCCCATTGATATTACTCAGGTTCTTAATAATGTAATCATGAAGCTTTCACATATTTATGCAACATAAATAATAAAGCTGATATTATTTCCAATTTTACACATTAAAAATAAATACTTTAATTAATGAAACAACACCCTAGATGAGCACACTCATTTGATTTGTAAAAGATATCACTAATTTTCAAAATAACATCCTTTGTTGCAAGATAGCATAATATCCCTCAAAGTATCCTGCAAGGGATAGAAAACTCTCTTACCATAATTAAACTGACTGTTGGATTTTTCACAGTTGATGATATTAAATCGGTATCCAATGCCTGTCCGCATTCCACTAACTTCAAAGTAAAACCACTGATGATAATGATTGCTATTTATATCTGAGTTCAGAATAAGATCATACTCGTTTCTGAAGATGAACAAAGAAAAATGAATCTGTTGAAAATAGGAATAATTTCTGGGCAGGTATTACGTGAGTAACTAGAAAAAAGACTTACTTTCTAACTTGAATAACCTTCCGTAGATTTCCAGATTCAAATCTAGAATTAAATTTCAAACTTTCTCCTTCTTCTGGTATAACATAACTTTTAAAAAAAGACAAGCAAAAATATCAAAAATCTGTTTATACAGATGACAAAAGTATATGTTTCATTTAATTTTTTAATAACCATCTTTTTTTTTAACTTAGAATAGATACATCACAGAAAAAAACAAATGAGCTAAAGTCTATAAACATGAATCCAGTGTGGCAACCTTATTCAAGGTTTCCCTCTCCACAGCCACAGTTAGCTGAGGTCAACTGAGAGGTCCCCATGGAGGAGAGTGGAAAGGCCCTCTTCTGCTTTCACTTTCATTGGTTTGTTTCTATGGCTGGGTTGGGTGACTGCAGAGCACAGAACTGTGGGGTGAGTTCAGAGAGAGCACACATATATGGGCTCAGCAGATATATACTTATATCCTGGTTTTGACCATCCACAGTAGGTCTTAAAACATTACTCCCATAGATATGGTGTCTTACTGTATATTAATGAACATTCTACCTGCAGTTTAATTGTGAGAGACAACTAATTTATTAATTTAAATAAGACCTTTTATCTTACTAGAAAATAACTACTACCCTTCAAAATACTAACCTTAGGCTCCAGGTAAGAAAATAAATCAAAATATATGCTACTCCACTATTGCCTAGTAAATTAATAAACTGAAACATAAT
The DNA here is from genome assembly GCF_016433145.1 of Gracilinanus agilis. Lineage (NCBI taxonomy): Eukaryota > Metazoa > Chordata > Mammalia > Didelphimorphia > Didelphidae > Gracilinanus > Gracilinanus agilis. The sequence goes on from NC_058130.1 coordinate 164,122,401, forward strand.
TTTAAGAAACTATACCCCTTACTTAAAGAATATATTAATATGGTACTTATTCCTTTCTTATGAACATATCCCAAGTTCTGGCATTGATATATAAATGTGTATATATACAAATATGCCAATATACATAAATGTAATTTCCCTAATGCCTAACACATAGCAAGTATTTAATAAATGTTAATCAAATTGGACTAGATACATACTAACATGTATTCTTGTACATACATAGCCAATTTAATTAAGCAAAGTTTTCAAATATATGTAGACATTTAAATATATATGAGTAATATAAATTTTAACATATTTTGCTCTAAGTAACTCTAGCTAGAGAAATTTACAGGAATTTCCTCATAAACTAAATGGGGGAAAAATAGATTTATCACATAAGACTAGTGAACTTTTCATTCTAAGGAACGTGATGAATGACAAAAAAGAGAGGGGGGAATTCTAACACCCTCATCTTCCATACCCAAAATGCTTAATTTTGTTGTACTTATTATTCTGATCCTTAAAACTCAATTGTTTTTATTTAATAGTTATAATTGCTATTAAAGCAATAAAATGGTTTGGCTCTAATTCCTAGACTATTATTACTACTTTAAAAAATATATTTAAGAGAAAATAGCAGAAGCATAATATATAATCATATTTCACCAAATTACCAAGAACCACTACTATAATCAATACTCAAATATCCATGGTTTTATATAATAACACAATATGGGTATTCTATAGTCAGACAAGTGGTAGATGAATTTATATTCACATCTTTAAAAACCACAATGTTAAATTCAAATTATGAAAATTAAAAAGGAAAATGAAAAGGAAACTAAGGACTACAAATTCACATACTTACTTTGGGTTATCCAGGTCATACATAACTTTGTCTATAATATCACTTTGATGAATTAGTCTCTCAATATCCTGGGCAATTTTTGTCCTGTTAACACAAAAAAGAAGTTTGATTAGAATTAGGACTTTCAAAGGTCAACATATTGCTTTCTCCAAAGTAATTTCTGGGCTTAAAGAAAATTCTCATACTGAAAGGCTGAAGACAAATGTCTTAAAAAGAAAATGTCTTCAACTTCATTTTGGAGGCATATCTGACAGTATGCCTTAATTTTGAGATAATGTATACAAAATTTCAATACATAAATAAGCACAGGTCACTTATACGTCAAAGTATTTTCCTTTAGAAAGGTATTCATTATTGAATACCTTATAGAATACCACTTATCTTCAGATGAAATTTCAATCATGTAGAAAACAGTCTCTGAGAATCTAGCTGTAAAAAAGCTTTGGCACTTTTATTTGATAAAAATAGCAAAAAGCCATATTCAGGTCTTTACCCAGACAATTTTGTATAAGATTAAGGAGGCAGATTCAAGCATCAAGGACACATGTGACGGTAACAAAGTAGTAAGCTGATGACAGTGGGAAAGCCTAGAAAGCCTAGTAGTGTTGGGCATTTGTACTGGTTAGGGTGTTATTAAGAAAATACAGAACCAAAGCTGATTTTATTGATAATGATCCTGACTCAACAAGAAAAGTTAAACTATGTTCACAATAAGAATTCATATTTACATAATGATTTATTATTTACAAAGTCCTTTCCTCACAATAAACCTGAGATAAAAAGTGCAAGTATAATTATTCCTAATTTTTCAAATGAGAAAACCTTAGGCTGAGAAGTTATAAGACTTCAAGGTCATACCACCTGTAAGTGCTAGAGCTAGAATTCAAACTCAAGGCCTTCCCTCTTTGTACTTAAAGAGGAAAAGAAAATGTTTAATTTTAAGATACTAAAATAAACAACATATTTCAAGTGGTAGAGCTGCAGTTATCTGAAAAATTTGGAATGCTTCATTTTCCAACAATGTTGAATAAGTGAGTTGTACTATGATTTAGCTACCAGAGAAGTTTTTAAGTGTTGAAAGTCATTCTTAATTAGTATTAAAACCTTAACATCTTAAATTCAGTATTAAGGATCAATATGAAATAGAATAAGGATGGTACACTAGTCTTCTAACTATGGAATCCCTTGGACTCAGACAAGTCAAATGTTGGAAGAATTTAGAAAATAACTACTCTATTCCTTCATTTTATAAAGAAGGAAACTGAAGCCTTAAATAATTTGCTCAGTGACCTGAAAGAGTAATTCCCTAATTTTCATTCTAAAGTGATTGTTTTCCATATCTACATATAATTGGTTTATAAAGTATTAGTTATATGATCTAATTACAACAATCTTTTTATTCCTGCCTTGTAGATTAACTTATAAACCAATGCAATGGAAATCCTATTTTCTCCAGTTTCTTAACTCATTTTATCAGCTACCTTTTGATTTAAAGGACTTTTTAAATTAACACATAATAATCTTTTAAAATGTTACATATTTCTCTACAAATATATTAAAACCTATCTTTTGAATCATATTGGTAATCCTTCACTTGATGGTTCACACTTGCCAATAAAATCAGATTTAACTTGATTTATTTGCTCATTTCATAAGTTGGTATTATACTATAAAACATCTCAAACCATCAAATGTAATTATTTTTGCATTTTCTTTTCTCTTTTTTAAAAAAATAAAACCCTTACCTTCTATCTTAGAATCAGTACTGTGTATTAGTTATAAGGCAGAAGAATGGTAAGGACTAAACAATGGATTCAGTTAAGTGACTTGCCCAGGGTCATACAGCTGGGAAGTGTCAGGTTGTATTTGAATCCAGGGCCTTTGGTCTGTAGGCCTGGCACCTAGAAGCTCCCTGAATTTGACTTTCTAATAAGCATTCTAGACTTTCATGGAAGTTATGTAAGGAACAATTTAGAAACAGTCTGTAAGGCTTATTATCACTTTACAGGTTAGAATTTGTAAGGCCAGTACTCGGGATAATTTCTTCCTCGATACTTTATCTACAATTAGGTTAAGTTGCTATCAAGAAAACAGTTTAAGTGTCTTGAGATCAAGGTTCTAGAATCGTCAGGGGCCTCAGAAGTCATCTAGCCTACCCTTCTTTTACAGATAAGGAAATTGTAGCCCAAAAAAGGTTAAGTGACTTGACCAAGGTCACATAAGCAGTGTCCAGGTAGGATTTGAACCTAGGTCCTTAAGACTCCAGAGCCAATGCTCTTTTCTCTGAACTAACTTTCTTCTTAAATTAGATTAGTTATGGGTGTGTTTTACTAAGATTAAAAAAAGTAGACTTTTCCTGCTGTTTTATTTTTTCATCATAACACAACTCTTTATTAAAACAGCTAGGCATAACCAACAACTAGTATCACTAATTAATTCACTTCAATAGACATCATGAAATTTAGAGGATTTAAGAAATACAAACACCTAAATACAAATCAGTACCTGACACTTAAAATCCATAAGTATTTTCAATTGCTATTTAACCTAGCTCTTTGTCATGCTTCCCTCCCCTCCCCCAAAGCTTTGCCAGAATTCTTCTAATCCTGAACCTAACCAATTTTTTGTTAAAAGCCCTTTCAGGAAGCTTAATTATTCTAATTAATAACAATTTAACTCAGATGCTACCTTTTGGATGAAGCTACCTTCTATGACCACCTGATCTGACTCTCATACCCTCAAATAAAATCTCTCCTTCAAATTTTCTGTAGTCCTTTAATTAGATTTAAAAAATTTTTCTTTTTCTATCAGTTTTTTTGTGAACTCGAAATCCCTTTCCATCCCCATTACATGTTAAGTAAGCTTCTTGAGGGCGGGGCCTATGATATATCAGTCTTTATAAACCCAGCACCTCAATTCGATTTGTTAAACTGATTTAGATTAATATAGAAATAGGGTGCAATGGCCTGCTTACAACTCATCAGAGAAAGCAACCTGACTTAATGTTTCTACTCTTCTAAAATCACACTCCTGAAAGGTAATAACCTTTTCTTAGTTGATCTCTATCATTTTTCAAGATTGATCAGTTACTTCTTGAAAGTCTACTCTCCCTGCTTCCATTAAACTATAGTGTCATAATTCTCCCTCCATCTCAAATCACTTCCTTTTTTATCTTCATTGCTGACATCCCCCTCCTCCTCCCAAGTCTTAAATGTGGAAGTTGTTCAACCTCTTGGCCCTCTGCTCTTTTCTTTACACATACTTTTCCATGGAGATCTCATCTACTTTACTGCATCAACTATTTTCCCTAAGTAGATGACTTCTGTTTCTGTATCCCCAGATGTGACATCTCCTGAGTGATGTTCCCATATCCCCAGTAAACTCCAGAATATTTCTACTTGTATAGCCAACAGTCACTTCAAACTTAAAATATGTAAATCAAATTCCTTTTATCTTCTCTAAGATCCCCCACATATGTATTTCTGTCAAGTTTAGCACCATTGTGTCTGTCACCCCAGGCTCAAACACTCAGACTCACTTTGTCTCCTCTCTCTCCTGCTTACTGCACCCTCCAATTATCTAGACCAGTGATGGTGAACCTTTTAGAGATAGAGTGCCAAGCCCTGCCCTGCCCTGCCCCACCCCACCTTGACCAAGTACTGTGTCCCACCTCCTGCACCCCCACCCCCGACCTTACCCCCCAGCCCTCCTCTTACACCAGACAGGGAAGGGAGGAAGTGCTTCCATTAGGCTTCTGGGCAGTGGGAGCCATGATGAGAGGCACATGTAAAGAAGGGAAAGGGAGTGACCCAAACCCTCTGCTCCCCTCCAGCTATGTGCCACAGTGTGAGCTATGCTCCCCTCACACCCAGCTCTTCTCCAACCCCACCACAGGAATCACCTTCACCACAAACTGCATAGGCTGCTGTTTGTACCACCTCTCATGTAGCATGTGAGCCCCCTTTTACCTCAGACAGGAGAGTGTCAGAAGGGAATCAGTGTTTTGACTTGATTAATCAGAAATTTGGACTTCCTTTCCATTTGTTTTAGATATGAGTCAATTGGCAAACACAAAACTGATCCCACAGGCACTGCCCCACAGGGTAGTGCCAGGCTAATTGAGTAGCTGTGATTAGTTCCTGGAGGGTGATGTAGGAGAGGTAGTGGGTATAGTGAGGACTTAAAAGATGAGACCTAGCAGGAAGCTGGGGGGTTTTGTTGTTTTCTGAGGCTGAGATTCAGAGACAGACACTGAGTTGTTAGGGTCTGGATTATTAGACTAGGAAATTCTTCATCTCCTTTCTTTATGTTTCTTTTATTTTCTTTTTCTCACTAATAAATCTAGCTATTAACAGTCTTGTGATTTAAGGTTTAATTACAATTTTGCCAACCACCCATTCTAACCATTACAGGAGGGAGGAAGCTCTCCCATTGGCTGCTGAAAAGAGGGGCAGGGGAAGTGAGGAATGTCTTCAGGCATATGGAGATGGGGAGGGGAACAGCTCCACCCTGAGTCCCTCTGGCTTTCTAGTAAGGAACTCCAGCGGGCAACGGCAGGTGCACCCACAGAGAGGGCTCTGCATGCCCTTTTTGGCACATTGCCATAGGTTCACCATCACGGCTCTAAACAGTCATCCAGTTTTATCATTTCTTCCTTCTTACTGTCTTCTATAGCCAATCATTCCTTTCTAGTTACCCTGCCACAAGCTTAATTAGGGCTCATTTTACCATAAGATCCTCCCTAACTGGTATCCTTGCTTCTGGTCTCTCCTCACTTCAATCTACTTTGCAAGTATTCTTCCTAAAACACAACTTTGATTATGTTACTACTCCCCTACTCAAAAACACTTCAATAGTTCCCACTTACTACAGGATAAAGTCCAAACTCCTTAGCCTGGCATTCAGAGCCTTCCACAATCTGGCATCAACCTACCTTTCTTTCTTTGTATCCCCCACAGTGCCTAGTACAGTGCCTCACACATAGCAGGCGCTCAATAATCATTTGTTGATTGATTGACTGAAAGGCCCCAGTTTGCCCTTCCAAGTTCCCTGATCTCAGCCCATGCTTCCTTGCAGGCTGCAGAAACAGGAAAAGAAAGAAAAGTTATATGGCAGCCTGATGGTGATGGTCTGTTAAACCCAATGATTACTTTTCTCCAACCAGAAAAACCTTTCTACCCTTAAAGCTCTCTGTCTTCGCTTTCTTTCTTTTTTGAGACTTATACCTGCTCTCTTCCATCTGGTATTTACCTTGACCCACACTCAATTATTACCATTAATCAGTCACACAGATGATTACCCTGTTCTGGATGCAGATGCCTTCTGAGAAGAACTTATTACAAAATCTCAGTTATATCAAAACATAACTTTTTAAACTCCATTTAAAGAGACTTAAGATTTTCAAAGATATAAACAGTTCCTCCATGACATCATTTTTCTCATTTTATGTCTTATTATTTTTTAACTATAAAAGTATCAAAATATTGTTGAGGGGGATTTAAGCAAAGATATGGGCAAAATTCAAAATATTTTTTTCTGTTTGACTTATTTGCCTAGGACCAGTGGTAAGCATTATAGGCAGATAGAAAGAGAGTTTGAATTAAAAAGAACAGTTGCAAAAAAAAAGGGAAAGATAGAAAAGAAAAAGAAAATTTTATGTCTTATCCTAGATACTTGACTAGCAAAATAAAAATGACTATTGCAACTAAAGGATAACAGATGTGATAAACTTGTCCCAACAATATTTCTTACCACTAGCAAGTATACTGCCCCAAACTGTAACACTTTAAGAATACAAAGGTTCAAAGTATAAAGTTCCTAGAATTAAATCAACTATGTATACTCAAAATTTTGTTTAAATTTTGTTCAAAAGATTTTATTCTGTGTAGCGGGATGGTACCTTTAACTCAGGCTATAATTATATAATTAATAATGCAGTCTATAATTAAAGTCAACTATCTTAAACTAAAGAGAATCAGCTATCCAGACCAAATTCTGAGATTACTATTGTAAATGAAACTTTAAATAAGCTCCCAGTCAAAGAGACCAATAGACTAAGAAAACTAAAGTGGGAACTTTTGTCCTCCTGATTAAATAGATCCTGAACCTTCCTAATTAAGGGAAAGAACCAATGCTTTAACTTTTCAACTTGAGTTTATTACTATATAAAATCTTACTAAGAAACCAAAAGCTTTCTCCAAAGAGAAATTTTTAAATTGAGGCTTTCCTTTACTTATCTAAAAACAGTCTGCACCAGGTACACCGAATGCCCTAGAATTAAGATAACTGACAAGTAGGTGGTTTTTAGAATAAGAAAATATAAAATGTGGGAGTACAAGACTAAGAAAGGCCTTTGATTACTTTAGATCTTAAAGGTGATAGATTAAGTTTCTCTACAAGTTGCTTCTAAATAGCATACTTGAAATGAATTATTGATTAATTTTGTTTGGGTTTAAATGCTATCATGTGATCAACTAGCTCTAAAAAGAATTCATGGCTACAAGTTGTCACAGTTAAGCAAAGAAAACCACTAGAAATTCAAGTAAAACACATGTTGCATTATATACCATATGACAAAGGTCCAAAACCACAAAGTAGAGTATACAATGGTGAAAACTAACTCAGAATTCTGGCTAGAAAAGCATTCCTATATTCCTATCAAAAATTCCTCTACTTCTCCCAAACCTAGAAATCACTTGCAAATTTTTTGTTGTTTAGTCATATCATCTGACTCTTAATGATCCCATTTGTGCTTTTCTTGGCAAAGGTACTGAAGTGGCTTGCCGTTTCCTTTTCCAGCTCATTTTAGAGATGAGGAAACTGGGACAAACAGGGTTAAGTGACCTGCCTAGGTTCACATAGCTCTTAAGTATTTGAGGCCAGATTTGAATTCATGAAGATAAGTCTTCCTGATTTCAAGCCCAGTGCTCCATCCATTATACTACATCTAGCTGGTCCATCCACTTCCAAAATCAGCAAGCAATTTCTAACTTCCATAGGAAAAGATCGGATATAGCTGTCAAATTATTTCTGAAATTAAGAAAAAGAAGCTGTAGGTGGATGTCAAATTAGTTAAGATATTATTAAATACTGAAAAAGTCTTAGTCAGATATTTAAAAGGTGAAATAGAAGTACATATATTTTAAAAGGCAAGGATAAGAATTTCAATCAATAAAATATGAAAAATTTGCATCAAATTGCATATGACTTGCTTATTCTGTCACCACAGCCAAGTGACTACTTATCCATGTTCTAATTGTAGGTTGCTCTCTATCTTAGAAGAGAAAGTTGAAAGGACTCAAGAACTCCTCATCTTTCAGGTTATCAGACACAATGAAGTATTCCTAACTAAAATAGGAATCAGGTCTTTAATAAGGGGGTAAAAACTATCTAGAACAGTAGACTCTAAGAAAAGAATGTCACAGATAAGAAAGCAAAGGAAAAAAATAGCTGTACACTTAGGGGATAAATGTCAATCTTTTCCTGAATAGGAAGGAGCTGGATGCTGGGAGCATTTGCTTATCCTTTCAAGAGACATAGAAACTATGAGATGAGAGATTAAACTCAGTTAAGGATGAGAGGAAGAAGAGACAAGCTATGGTATTTGATTATTGCCTAATCAAGGTTGCTAAGACAGATATTTATCAACTCTATAAAAACAAGAAAGGGGTCTGGGGCCTTTCTGAGACATTTATCTAACTCTAGTCAAAACAAATGACTAATACTCATTTCTGAAATTCAAAGGAGCACAAATGATACAGCCAAAAGGAACCCAGAAGGTACTACCAAAGATTACAAAGTCTTGTGGAAGAACTCAAAGATCATAGGAGAACAGGTTATATTATTCTTACTGCTTTTCCTTCACATCAAGAGTTGCAAAAAAGAAAAACTTATAAAGAAGGTAAACAGCTATCTAAGAAGGTGTAGCTTTAAAGTGAGATTTGGCAGGGGTAGCTAGGTGGCTCAGTGGATTGACAGCCAGGGCTAGAGACAGGAGGTCATGGGTTCAAAGCTGACCTGAAACACTTCCTAGCTATGTGGCCCTGGACAAGTCACCTAAACCCCCCTGCCTCGTCTTTACTGTTCTTCTGCCGTGGGACTAATACACAGTATTGATTCTAAGTCAGAAGGAAAAGGTTGTGTTTATTTTTTTAAGTGAGATTTGGATTTCTGAATAATGATAAACTACTGGTCATGGATGAAATAATGATCTTAATAAAGTAAAAATGTATTTCCCTGGCATCTTGCAAATCTAATCAAAAGAGAGTTTAATATACATGCCTTACATACTATAGAGAATGGTTAGGAGGGAAGGTATAGATTATAACAAAGGGATAGATAATAAGGGTCTGGAGAAAAAGAGATTAGAAGAGGGGAGGAAAGAGGTCGAATATTCTATTTTTAAAAGATATATTCACTTGAAGAAACCTAAGAACCAGAATGGAAAAAGAATAGTTGACAGCATTTGGATAAAGATCAATGGAGGGAAAAACAGAAATTACTCTGTCATCTAAGAATATTCTAAAATAATAGTACAGAGAGAAGAAATAGACGCAGTGCTTAGAAATTAGATCTTGAGGCTGAAAGACAATAACTATTTGTCCTTGTTAGTTTGCAACAGAGATATAATTGAACAGTGAGACTTCATTTATCCAGACCCAGAAAACATTTCTGCAAAAAAAGTAGAAGAGATAATAATCTCTTCACTTTAGTGATAATATTCTCTTTCAAAAAGGAGAAATAAGAAGGGGAAATTTGCTTCTGATTCTGATTTTAACATGTAATAATGGGTTACTGGAGTAGAAGTAATGGAAACCTTGTGAGTAAATCATGATGAGCCAGGAATAATCTGGTATGCATGCTAAATTTGAGTAAATCAGATTCAAAGAGTTCAGAGGGAGGATAGGTGGGATACCAAGCATTCATATTCTATAGGGGAAATCAATCCATGAGGGATGGGAAACACTCAAAAAATTCTGAAGATACAAATGAAACAATTCCAATATGGAGGGAAAAAATACAATCTTGAATAAAGAGATTGATTTCTAAATACTGAGACCTCATTAACTAATTTAAGATTTTTTTAAAATATATGTATAAAAGAAGGAAAAGACAGACAATAGAAAATGAATATAAGCATATGCCACTGTCCTATAAAAATAATATCAGAGACTCAGTGGATAGTCAGGTGTAGAAATGGGAGGTCCTGGGTCCAAATATGGCCTCAGACACTTCCTAGCTATGTGACCCTGGGCAAGTCACTTAACCCCAATTGCCTAGCCTTTACTTCTCTCTTCTGCCTTGATACATATACTCAATATCAGTTCTAAGACAGAAGGAAAGAGTTTTTGGTTTGTTTTTCTTTAATAATAGTGTTAGGAGTGCTAAACCTTAGAAGGAGCTGTGTCTGTTAAGGAAAGCCAAGGACAACAAAATGGAAGCCTTTAAAGCTATGTTAGGTAAAAGAGAAAGATCAAAGAAAGGACATAGGACCACTGCTTGGCATGAATAAAATGATAAGAGACAAAAGAGAGATAGCAAAGCCACTCAAATATTTTCTTCTTTGTACTCTGCCAAGAAGAATAGCCCCTGCACTGAAAATGAGAAAGGAAATCATAAACAGAAAATTAATACCCAAGATAAGTAAACAGATAGACAGCACCTAATTGCCCTTGAATTCAAAGTCACATCATACAGATGAACTATGTTCTTGGGTTCTGAAGTAACTGGCAGGTGTAACTGTCAATTCGTTTTCAGTGAGATTTGAAAGCTCAAAAGAATGAAAGAGGTGATATAGTCTGAGTTGTTCCATTTTTCAAAAAAGGGAAGAGACTAGAGTGTGGAAACTGTAAGTCAATAAGCTTTGTGATTCTTGGGAAAATTCTAGAACTAGTTATTAAGAAGAGGTTGTTATGAGTATTCAGAAAAGAAAATGGTGATCAAAGAAGAGGAAGTTAGTCAGCAAGGACAGTTGGGTGGCTCAGTGTATTGAGAGCCAATCCCAGAGATAGGAGGTCCTGGATTCAAATCTAGTCTCAGACACTTCCTAGCTGTGTGATCCTGGGCTTAAACCTCCATTCTTCTTTCTTGGAACCAATATACAATATTGATTCCAAGATGTGTTTTGTTGTTGTTTTTTAAAAAAGAAAAGTTTAAAAAATAAGAAACAGAAGCTAACATGGCTTCATCAAAAAGTGTTGCCAAACTAGATTTATTTTATTTTTTGGAGAAGTTTTGAAAGAATTTAAAAGGGAAATACTAGAGATAAATTTTATCTTGATTTTAGCAAAACATTTGATAAATTCATACTTTTCTTATGCAAGTGACAGATATGTGGGTTAATGGACAGGGTCAGCATTGGTTGAATAATTTGACTAAAGGACTAGTCATTGTTTAAAGTCAATCGAATAGCAGTATAGTGTGCCAAAAACCTGTACTTAGCCTGATGTTGTTTAATACTTTTAACAATAACTTGGATAAAAGCATGAATGACCCACTTGTCAAATTTTCAGACAACACCAAACTGGAAGAGATTGTAAATGGCGGTGGATACCAGCATCGGGATCCAAAAATGTCTTCACAAGACTGGTGCATTGGGCTGAATCTAATATGGTAAAAATCCAACAGCAATAACTATAAAGCCTTACAGGGATATAAAAAGTTCAACTTTGCAAATACATAATATTTGTATTTGGCCTGAGAAATTCAAATAGATGGAGAATGCAATATTAATCAAGATCTGGTAGGCCAAATAAGCTACTGTAAACTCAGGCTACATTAGAAAATACAAATACATAATATCTGTATTTGGCCCAAGAAATTCAAGTAGATGGAGAATGCAATATTAATCAAGATCTGGTAGCCAAATAAGCTAATGTAAACTTGGGCTACATTAGAAAATACAAAACTTCCAAAAACACAGAGATGACAGTCATTCTGTTTCATGCCTTGGTCAGACCATATCTGGATTAGGTCTTCAGTTTGGGGTGTCATACTTTAGGAAACTGATAAGATAGGGAGCATCTAGAAGAGGGCAACTGAGATAGTGTTAGGCTTTAAGTCTCTGTCAAATGAGGATCATCTGAAGATATTGCGGATGTTTAGCCTGAAGCAGAGAAGACTTTGGAAGAATATGATATCTGTGTTCAAATATCAGAAGACCTCTCATGCAGAAGGATCAGACTTGTTCTCTGGTCTCCAGAGGTATGTGTAAAGAGATAAATTTAGACTTAGTGTCAAGAAATTTCCCAATAATTAGAGCTATCTCAAAGTGGAATGCATGACCCAATAATTAGAGCTATCTCAAAGTGGAATGATTCCCTCCATGAAGATCTTGTAGGTAAAGATGGATAACAACTCATTAGGTAGAGGTTGAATTAGTTGCCTCCTGAGGTCTTTTTGAACTCGAAAATCTGAGATGCTGTAATGCTACTTAAGGCATTCCAGAGTCTAAAGACATTTTCTAAGGTTGGGGTTTTGGGATCTTTAACTTCCCTACAATGATTCAAATACTACACATTAAAAGAATATATAATATGTTCCTGAGCACTTAAGTCCTCATGGCACAAATTCTTATTCTTAATTATACAGACTCCTCCACTAGATGGCAGGAGTTCCTGAGCTGTCACCCATACCTATTATCAGAAATAAATAACTGAAAGATAATGAATATAATTTATTAAGAAATATTTGAGATAATTTATCATTTTGTGGTGTTATAAAAGTGTACTTTGTATTTACTTATCTGAATGCATGAGAGCAGATACTATTCCATCTTTATTTTTACATTCTAGGTGCCTAGCACAAGGCCTTGCACATTTAGTAAATGTTTGTTAAACTGAATATTTCAAAAATTGAAGTACTGAAAACAAGTATTTTAATCAGAAATTATAATTTGACATTGTATTATTTGATTAGGAATACAATTTAATACTAAAAACTATCAATAAGTTGATGTACAAAAATACTATAGAATAGTGTTGGCGAAGCCATGGCATGGGTGATCAGGTGTGCTGGGGGAAGGAATGGGGCTGCTCTAGAGTTCCCCTCTCCCCAGCGCCTTAGGGCATTTTTCACATATCTTGCCCCTCAGATCAGCAAATGAATGCAAGCATTTCCTCCCTCTGCTCTCTGGGGTAATGTGGAGGGTTCATAAGCAGTTTGAAAGTACAGTTTGGCACACAATTTCAAAAACATTCAGCAACACTGCTACCAAGTATAAGTTAAATTTTTTTTCTAATTAACTGTGTCTTTTATTATACTAAGTATATTATTCCACCAAATCTTAAATAAAAATCAGTCATTAAGACAGTTTTAATCACTTTTTATTCATGGATTAATTATGTAATTTGTAATATACTATTAATGTTTATGATATCTTTAAGACTTCTGTTTTTGTTTTATGCATACATAACAAGGGAAAAAAGCTCAAAAATGTATATAATATAGAATTTATACATACTAATATTATTTCTTTTTTGAAGCAGAATTGTGTAGAGTATGTTAAAGGTATTAAAAATAAAGTCACTAAGAACAGAGATGATTTTTTTTATGTTTTTATCCCCGAGGGAAAATACCCACCAATGTAGAGGAGGAAAATTCTAGGAAAAAAATCTCCCACCAGATCTAAGCTTATATTCTACAACTTTCTTAAGTATTTCTTTTTGCAGTTAGTACCATCACCTAGAAAGGAACAAGTAATTGCTTAATAAATATTTTCAGTGATAAATGACTATCAAAAAATTTCCCCCTGTAGTAACAATAAGATGGTCCATTCAATCTCACTAAGCCAATTATATAAACTTTTGCCTTCTAAACACAAATCATTATCTATCTGACATCATTAGAAAAATCACTTCAATTATTTCTTTTTTTCTTTCTTTTTATTCATTTATTTAGAGAAGTTTTCCTCTCTTTTTCCTGTCTTGCCCAGAGTGGAAGTACCTGATCCCAAATGAGTAACATGAGGACTCTGCCAGAGGCCAGTTCATTCCTCCTTAGGTAACTTGGTGGTCCCACTCTCTCAGCAGCTCACCATACTTGTGCTGGGCTAAGTGTGGACACTGAATTAATTCAGCTAATAACTCCTCAAACAATTCGCTAGTCTTGGCCTCCCCATAGTAGAAATTACAATTGGATACTTTCACACCCTTTATAAAATTCTTTCTTAGATTAATTTCCTATTTTATTTTTGCTACAAATTTCCAATGTCTCAAACTTAAAAAGTAACAACATATTAGCACAATGTCACGTCTTTCATTTAATATTTTATTTCCAACTTGCATGCCTAAGACATAAATTTAAGGGACAATGAAATAAAAATTTGCCTTTTAGGGAATTTAATAGCTGTCAAAAATTGGCAAAATGATTAATTCTAAGTTTTGCAATTTAATAATGATAATAGGGATGCTTTTGGACTGGTTAGTTTCCAGTTTCTTCAACATGGCATCATAATCACAAATGTTTAGCTTTATTTTTAATGACTAAAGTAGCCTGCTAAAAATCAAATTTCAGAACATGCCTGAATTTGGTGGCTAAAAATAACTTCTCTCGTAAGTAATGTTCTCCCAAATACATAGAAAATATAAAAAATATAATCTTGAAAATTAAAAAATAAAGCTATTGCTAATATTGTAACTATCCTTTAAAAGAGGAAAAACAGATATAGATTACTCACCTTTGCACACCATAGGGTCTTTCTAAAATAGGTTCTTTAAAGGGAGGTGGAATGTGACCAAAATAATCAGGATAAGCCACTTCTGAATATTCAGGAACAGATTTAGTATTTTTCACAATCTCAACATACAGATCAGAATCATGGAGTGGTGGTACGTTGGGTACTTCAAGTGATGTTTGCTCCACTGATGAGTTAGATTCTGAATCCTCATCTTCTTCAGTTTCAACTCCAGTAAAGCACAGCTTTCCTAGTTGAACTGTTCGCCCCTCAAAAAGTACATTTCCACAAGTAGAAATATGTGGACATGCTTTAGTACATGTAATAGAGGTAAGGTGAGGATTGGAATCTTTTTTTATTCCGGCAGTAAAACTCTGGGATGGTTGGGGAGCATTCTGCAGTGTTATTCGGTCCAAAGCCTTCACTAGGTCACTAGTGAGATACTGGCTTGAAGGAACTGTTCTACTTTGATCACCTTCCTGTTGCTGCAATGAACTATCATTGTTTTTAACATCTTCTTTTGCCAGGTCTATAAGGGTAGGTTGTTTATCACTTTCCTCTCCTTGTGAATTGGTATTCTTTTTCACTGAATTACTGTTTGGTTCCACAGGCTGTTCTTCTCCTGCTGTAGGAACAACAATAGGTCCACCTAGATTTCCTTCCTTTGCCAAGGGCTTTGGTTCTTTGGCAATTAAATCACATTCCTTCAAAAGCAAAAATTATGATAGAATTTACCAGCATATAGTAACATGTTTTTGCAAAAATAAATATAACATTTAAATTCCTTCATATTGTATTATAATAATAAAACAAACTATTGGCAGCACTGCTTCAATGATGGTTAACCTTTCAGAGACCTTTAGAGTCCCCGCATGACATGCCTGGCCCCACATGTCTGCCTTTACCCCCGCCATAGCCTTACCACACAGGGAACGGAGGAAGCACTCCCTTTGGGCTGCTGGTCAGAGAGGGTGAAGTGAAAAAATGTCTCTAGGGCCACAATGGGCATGCCCACAGAGAGGGCTTCGCATGCCTTCTCTGGCATGTGTGCCATAGGATTTCACCATTATGGGCTTAGAGCTACCCTAACATTAAGGAAAACCTGGGTTCAGCCCTCATCTTTGCCACATCCTGACTGTACACCCCTAGATACATCACTTATCCTTTCTGCTACCTGAGGCAATGCTCTCAAAGTTTAAAGCTGCAGACTAGGTATTGATCTACAATAATAGAGGAAGTTTTCTCACCAAAAGATTCTTCATATCAATGAAATCAAAGATCTGAGATCAGAAAAAAAATAATAAATCATACTGAGCACTTTAAAATCAGAATGTAGGAATAAAAAAATGTTTCTTTAATTCTTTCTCTCCCAGATTAGAGGGTTTTAAAAGAAAATGAAAACATTAAGAACTCATCTTTCTGAATAAGAGACATCAAAAGAATCTTAAAAGTCAAATACATAAGCTTTTAGAGAAAGATATAAATATTTTCATCACCATAGGATGGGGGGAAGTAATCTCATCAAATCTCTTTAATGAAATAGCTAATTATATACAATCAAGATTATAAAAGGGAATTAGGTGAAGTCAGAACAGGAGTGATGAACAGGAATGCCTTCAGTCTAAAAATATGAAGCTATAAAATATGCTCACTGATAAATTATGAAACTATATCCTATCATTGTAAATATCCAAAAAAAAAGCAAAAGGGAGTTTATATTCAAAGGTTATGAATGTAAAGCCTCTAAAAGGAATTTCCTATTAACTATAAGGCAAGGAAAAATGAGGAAAGAAGAATGCATAGAAAAGGGAGACAATTCTGAAAATCCTGTAAAAATGTAACTAGTACTCCCACAGACTACTAGAAGACATGCCACCTCAATCTCTTTCTGGCCTCAAATATTCAATTTTTTAGAATTCTCGTAATTTTTTCAATGGCAACACATCTAAATATTTATTAAATGCCACTCTGAATCATATATTTTTGGTAGTTGAAATACACAAAGAATAAACAAAACAAAAAGAAAACAAAATAGAAAACACAGTTTCTGCCTTAAAGGAATTTACATTCTATTTGGCTGAAAGAACATACACACAGAAAATTAAGTGCAAAATAGATACAAAGTCATACGGTGAGGAGTGCACAAATAGCTTGGGGAGAGGAAGATCAAGACAGACCTATCTTATAGGAGGTACGCTTGAAAGGGACCTTGAAGAAAGTTAGGAATTTTAAAAACCAAAGGTGAAGGACAAGCACATCAGGTATGGGGGAAAGCCTATGCAAAGACAAAGATGCAGACAGAATAAGATGATGGGTTAACTTATACTGCAAATAGCAATTAAGCTCATTTGGCCAGAACATAGAAAAACAGGCACAATAATCCATGAATAAGAGGCTCAATCCAGACTAAAGGCTGCATCCATGCCAAAAAAGTTTGAATTTTACATTAGAGGCAAGAGGAAACAACTGAAGACTTTGCTCAAAGATGTCAGTCATGTTAAATGGTATATCAATCTAGAAAATGTGAATAATGTATTAGAAAGAGGAAAGATTTGAGGCAAGGAGACAATTTAGAATACTCTTTCAAAAGTCATTGTCATCATCATTAGCAATAAGGCGTTTATTTATTAAGCAATTGCTACTGGCCAAGTACTGGGTCCAAGTGAGGGCTGATAAGGGGCTGGACTAGGGTGGTGGTGATATAAGTGGTGAAAAAAGAAAAACTGGCACCCTGGACACTGGGGGAAAAGGGGCAACAAGTAACTAATAGAAACTCAAGGGAATGGGGAAATAGGTTGGGAATGACTGAGAAACACCGGTACAAATACACAACTCTACAAGGAAGGGAAACACAAGGTATCTTAGCTGGGGTAAACAAATAGTAACTGAAAATCACTATAGCCAGGGAAACAGTTATAACTCAGTGGGTTCTTGATGGCTAGGGGAGAGAATACCAGGAAGTTATTATAAAAGTTTTGTTTAATGTTTTGATAAGGATAGGGTAGGAGGGAGATGGGATTTTCTAAAAGTCACAAAACTGTTACCAACTGCCAAAAGAATGTTGGCTTGAGACTGGCTATCCTACACTAACAGCCAGCCAGCAATGGCCAAGCTGGAGAGAGACTGGGGATCTAGGGAATCTCACACAACACATCCATGATGACCTCTAGATGTATTTTGGACACTTCTGCCACAGCAAATAAATCTAAAAAGGGCTTCTTGCTTGCTGTCCACAAACAACAGGAAAGCACCCACTCAACCTAGGACTTGCTTGAAGCTCAATCCCTTCTTCTAGAGATCCCAAAATCAGTCCACAGGCTTAGAAGCTTAGTTGACCAGATGCCACTTCGACATACTCCCAGGCAAACTCCCTGGCAAACCCCTGCCAACAACTGACAACTCTCTGGGAACAAACCTCTCCAAACATTCTGAGCTAGAATGTTCACAGTTTCAGGCAGGCTTTTAGCTTAGTCTGTCTGCTTACTATCATAATTCCTATCTATAACTTGTAAATTACCTATAACAGTGGAAAGAATATGACAAACATGAACATTGTAGGGATAGAATTAACATGATTTGACAACTGAGTGAATATGAGGCAAAGAAAAGGTAAGAGCTGAAGATGACACTAAGATTATGAACCTGGGTGATGGAAAAGATGATAGCAATCTTAATCAAAAAAGTAGTTACTCTGATACATTTTGGCACAATCAAATGTAATGGACTTTTCTACTAGCAGCAATCCAATGATCCAGGACAATTCTGAGGAACTTATGAAAAAGAATGCTATACACATCCAGAAAAAGAACTGTGGGGGCAGAAATGCAGAAGAAAAATATATAATTAATCACATAGTTCGATGGGTACACACATGATTGGGGATTTTGACTTTAAATGATCACTCTATTGCAAATATTAAAAATATGGAAATAAATTTTGAACAATGACACATGTATAACCCAGCAGAATTGCTCATCAGCTCAGGGAGGGAGGAAGGAAGAGGGCAGGGAAAAAAAACATGAATCATGGAACCATGGAAAAATATTCTTAATTAATTAATTAGTCAGTTATTTTTTAAAAAAGAACTTTCATTTATTAAGAAAAAAAAGCAATTACTGATCTACAAAACTAGTTTCATCTTCAGAACTTCTGTCTTGGTACCCTGCTCTCCTGATTAGTGTCTGTCTCATCTGGCCCACACCTTCCAGACGCCAGACATTTTTTATTTCATTCATACTCCCCCACGAATCATATGGTCCAAAAATAATTATTAATTAATAGTGGCTGTCTTGGTTTTAAAATCATGAGTCTCTTTTTTTAAATTGTTCATTTACACATAGTCTTCAAAAAGTGTTTTGGTTTTTTCAGTTTGGTCAATGAGTGAAAAAAAGTAGGCTTCTTTCACCAATGTGGTCTTTAAAGGTTCAATAGAATAAAGTAATTCTAACTCATGCAACTTATGTTGTAAAAAACATGCAATTTTTGTTGTTGTTCAATCATTTCAGTAGTCTGACTCTTCATGACTGATTTGGAATTTCCCTGCCAAAGACACTGTAATGCTTTGCCATTTTCTTCCCCAGCTCATTTTACAGATGAGGAAACTGAGGCAAACAAGGTTTAATGACTTTCCCACAGTCACACAGCTAATAAGTGTCTACAGCTAGATTTTAATTTAGGTATTCCTCACTTGAGGACTGCACTCTATCCACTGTGCACCTAGCTGCTCTTAACATGCAAGCTCAAGTAGAAAAGTCATCAAAATTCATTTAATCTGTGTTTAAAATTTCCATGGTCTGCCAAGATCTAATGTATTAATACATCAGTAAAACTTCTTGCTGGTCTTATAACAATAATATTATTTTTTAAAAGATTTTCTATATAACATCACTGGAATTCACTTTGTACTCTCCAAACACATTAAACATATAGGTCACTGCAATAGGAAAAAACTTTCTCTTGGACATAAAAATTGAGAGATATTTGGATACCAAGACATCTGCAATCATATTGGATATATCTTTCCAGTTAGTTAATTAAACAAGCTATTTCACATATCATCTGCCATGGAAATAAGGCTAACACCCCAAAATACAGTTTACTAAGAAGCACAGACTTCTGAAAGTTTATTTTAAAATTAGCTTCTTTTAAAAAGAATAAAAATTTAAAAATAAAAATGAAATTAGCTTCTTTCCTTCCAATACAATGGAAGTTAGATTTCTCAATCAGTAATAAGTCTTTATGGAGTTTTAACTTAATTATCACTATAAAGGATTGTATTACTAAAGAGATGGGTGGAAACAATTTTTCTATTAATTGCTGTAGATCAAGGTAAGCTATTTAATAATCTAGGATAAAAACTTTTAACATGAATTAAGGGTGATAGTAAATTTTATGCTAGATATTTTAATATTTCCCCATTAATTTTTCATGTGGAATTATCAGAAAAGTGATTAATTTAAAAGATGAACACACTTACTTGCAAATATCAATGATATCATTTAAGTGGTTATTAGTTATCATTTTCAACTAGTTCTTACTTCCAACATCAGTGCAATTGAGTCAAAGGAGATAATAACATGATTCATTTTTAAGTAATATTTTAAAAATTCTAATGTTGTAGCATTAATGTAGTCTACATATTATTTCAGCTCAAAGAATCCTTAAAGATAACCAAGTCTGGGCCAATATGGCAACAAAGGAAAGTGATAAATGTTGGAGGGGATGTGGCAAAATTGGGATACTAATACACTGCTGGTGGAGTTGTGAATTTATTCAACCATTCTGGAGGGCAATTTGGAATTATGTGCAAAGGGCTATAAAAGAATGCCTGCCCTTTTATCCAGCCATACCACTGCTGGGTGTGTACCCCAAACAGATAATAGGGGAAAAGACTTGTATAAAAATATTCATAGCCATGCTCTTTGTGGTGACAAAAAATTGGAAAATGAATGGATATCCATCGATTGGGGAATGGCTGAACAAACTGTGGTATCTGTTGGTGATGGAATATTATTGTGCTTAAAAGCAATAATGAACTGGAGGAATTCCATGTGAACTGGAATGACCTCCAGGAATTGATGCAGAGTGAAAAGAGCAGAACCAGAACATTGTACACAGAGTCTGATACATTATAGCACAATCAAATGTAACAGACTTTTCTACTAGCAGCATCACAATGACCCAGGACAACCCAGAGGAACTTAGGAGAAAGAACGCTATCCACGTCCAGAGCAAAAATTGTGGGAGCAGAAATGCAGAAGAAAAACATATGATCAATCACATGGTTCAATATAGATATGATTAGGGTTTTGATGTTAAAAGATCGCTCTACTGCAAATATGATTAACATGGAAATAGGTTTTGAACAATGATACATGTATAACCCAGTGGAACTGCTTGTCAATTCTGGGAGGGGGGAGAAAAAGAAGGGGGAAATTATGAACCATTTAACCATGGAAAAATATTCTAAAGAAAAAAAGAAAAAAAAAGATAAAGTTAAGGACTCAATCTCCCTATCTTACCCAACCTGAAAGTGTGTTATCAGCTGCCAGGCCAGACCTCATTCCTGAGCAGAAAGAAAGTTCTGACTATCATTTGCAACCTAGGCCAGGCTCACTCTTCCATAAGTAGCCTGTAGTCTTTGTCTGGTTGGTGTGTGAAAGAAATTTATGTTCCTCCCCTTTCTGGAGTTGCACAGCTACCTGCATACCTAGAGTGAGCCTAAACTTGACCCAGAGGCAAGGATTGTATGAAGGAAATCATTGAGTGGATTGGGTCACAAGGATAGAATGGCAGCCAAAAAAAGGCAGCAATAGAGTTAAGAGATCACAAGACAGGGGACAGAGTAATGTCTCCTGCACTGCCCCTTGGACTGCCCACCTGGGCAGCCTGGGCAAAACAGGAAACCACAGTTGAGTCCCAAGACATGATGTGTGAGAGTTAGCAGGCAGAGAAAAAGTTTGATAAACAGAGGTAAGAGTAGATTTTTGCCTTCTGCTTTTCCATGTTTGTTGCTGGCTAGACTTCCCTGTGAGTGGCTAGAAGGCTAAGGGTGAACACAGAGTAGCAAGCTAAATGGAGCAAAAAGGAAAGTAACCTATATATCTCTCCTATTTTTCCATCCTTTTCCCCTATTACTTTTGATTTAATAATATTATTAATTTACAACCATTCTCATAATTTTCCCTCTTACAAAAACTGGAGGTTTACCATCTTTGTGCTAGACTTAGGACTGACATCCAATTGACTTCTCAAATGATCACTAGTCTTATAACAATTATTTAATTTTCTATATAATATCCTTAGTCCTGACACAGTTCAGAACTTCCAAATGCAAGTGATCCAACTGCCTCAGCCTCCCTAGGAGCAGGGACTATAGGTATGTGCCACCACTCCTGATTTTTGCCATTCCTGTTATAGGTAAAGGAACTTAAAAGCCAGAGAGGGTGAAATGGTTTGGACAAGGTCACACCTAACTAGATACTAACAAAGGAAAAATCCTTCCTCATTTTAAAAATGAAAAGCAAATAAGAAATATTTTTTAATTTAGGAGAGAAAAGAATTCTTAGTTGAGCAAAAAATGAAAGACTCAGATTAGTCAGCTTTTTTTTCTTTTTTTTTTTTACCTTGAAGTCATCAGAAAGTTCAGGGAAAAAGTGTTCATACATTTTTAGTTCTTCTATCGGCCGTCCTATTTCTTGCTTAGGTTTTAACTTGTTAATATCCGTCTCAATATCATCATTCTGTAACAATCAAAATACATTATATGAAGAGTTAAACAAAACACATTGTATCAAGGATTAGCCATGCCTTTAAATAAACTAGAATATACTCTCAATTTAATGCCATCCAAATCACTACATGGAATTAAAGTCAAAAGATGAGTAGAATAAATTTCAAAATAATTCCCATTTATTTTCTTATAATAAAATATTTTATCTAATTTGACATTTTAAGTGTTCTTTCACAAAAGAAATCACAGCATTATCAAAGCAATTCATGAGTCAAAGCAAAACTGCAAAGTATATATATTTAATGTTCAGTTTTAAGAAAAGTTGAATTAAAAGAAACTTAGCTAAGGTATATTAGCAATTTTCAAATATGAAAAATTCAGGGAAACATGGGAAGACTTGCATGAAGGGAAAGAGTAAATTTAAAAAGGGCTGAAAGAACATATGCATATATAAAGAAACCAATTAATCAACAAATGTTTAACTATTCCAGGCACTGAGCTAGGCTCTGGGACAGAGGGGAGTGTTAGGAGGAAATTAGAAAATTATATATTTAATACAAGAGATCAGAGATGATGCCTTGGAAAGGCCATTCTCAGACTTAGCCTCAAATCTTCAGTAGGCTCTCTTTTGCTTCTAGCCAGCATGTGGGACAGCCTCTGGGAACTGTTACCTCAGACTAGGTAGCTCCCTGGCATAGGTTTTGTAAGAAGCTCAGAGCATCTGGTTGGTTTCCATCTCTGATGTCACAGGCCAGGAGACACTAGATGTTACCCAGAGAATAAATAGGGAATTGGGTCTCTCACAGAGTTTTGTCCACTTCTGCTCCTCTTGATGGTACAGGAAAACAGGTTCATAGGAAAGTAAATCCAGGAAGTTAAATCAAGGAGCTTGTCTCAAACTGCGATGTCTACCATCACAGTTAGATCTTCTTGCTCACTTGATCTTTCACTGGCAGGTCTTCCTTCTCTGTGATAAATCCACACTCCTTGGGCTCTCCACAGAGACAAGTAAAAGCAGCTCTCTCCCTGTCTCAGTCTTGACCAGAGTCCTCAAGGAAAACAGTTTTCTTCACTTCATTCCATGGTTGGAACTCTCAGTTCTTTAGACAGCTTGAGTGTTATCCTACATTAAATATATAATTTTCTAATTTCCTCCTAACAGTTGCCAGTCCCAGTTTACTTTCTACTCAGAGAATACATGGTTACAGAGAAGTAAACACAGTATCCACATAAAATACAAAGTAATTACAAAGTAATTTGCACAGAGACTCTACTCCAGAAGTAGATGGCATTTTTATCATGAGTTCTTTGGGATGGTTTTGGATCACTGTATGGCTTAGAATAGCTAAAGCCACAGTTATTCACTGTAAAGTATTCCTGTAGCTGTGTTCAATATTCTCCTGGTTCTGCTTATTTCACTCTGCTTCAGGTCATGTCTTTCCATGTTTTTCTGAGCTCCTCCTACTTGTTATTTCTTATAGCACAATAGTATTCCATTGCAATCGTATATTGTAAGTTATTTAGCCATTCCCCAGTTGATAGGTATCCCCTCATTTTCCAAATCTTTGCCCCCTTAAAAGAGCTGCCTTAAATATTTTTGTACATATAGGTCTTCCGCCAACCCTTTTTAAAAAATCTCTTTGGGATACAAACCTAATAATGGTATTGCTGTATCAAAGAGTATGTTCTGTTTTATAGCCCTTTGGGCATAGATACAAATTGCTCTTCTGAATGGCTGATCAGTTTACAACTTCCCCAACAGTGTATTTCTATCCCAGCTTTCTCATATTCCCTCCAAGTTTTGTCATTTTTCTTTTCTGACACCATAGCCAATCTGATAGGTGTGGGGTGGTACTTCAGAATTGTCATAATTTGCATTTCTCTAAATAATGGTGATTTATAGCATTTTTATTTTTTTGCACAACTACAGAGAGCTTTAATTACTTTGTCTGAGGTCTGCTTTTTCATATCCTTTGACCATTTATCAATTGGGGAATGACATATTCTTACATGTTCAACTCATTTCTCTATATGTATACCATTATGATTATTGCTTTCTATCCTATTTTCTTCTGTTTGGTTTCTAACCTCCACCTCCCCAATTTGCCTTCTTTTCTATCAGCCTTTTCTTATCTCCTTCCTTTTCTACTTTCCTGTAGGATAAGATAGCTTTCTCTACCCAACTGATTATGTATGTTCTTTCCTCATTGAGCCAATTCTGATGAGAATAAGGTCACATACTCTCCTCCCCAGTTCCCCCATCTTCCTCTCCACTGTGATAACTCTTTCATACCACTTTTATATACAATAATTTATCCCACTCTGTTTTTTCCCTACATCCTTCTCCCAATGCATTCCTCTTTCTCATGGCCTTAATTTTATTTTTAATATCATTTCATTATATTCAACTCACACCCTTGCCCTGTCTGTGTATATTCCTTCTTACTGCCCTAATAAAATGGCAAATTTCTTCAGTGTTACAAGAATCATCTCCCTATGTAGAGATGTACATAGTGCAACCTTATTGTCTTTGGATTTCTCTTTATTGTTTACCATTTTATGATTCTCTTAAACCGTGTATTTGGGTGTAAAAATTTCCATTCAGCTCTAGTCTTTTCATCAGGCATGTTTGAAAGTCCTCTATTTCACTGAATGTCCATTTTCCCTCTAAAGGATAATGCTCAGTTTTGCTGGCTAACTCTTGGTTGAAGTCCTAGCACCTGTGCCTTCAAGAATATCATATTCTAGGCCCTCTGATCCTTTAGTGTAGAAGCTGCTCAGTCTTGTGTTATCCTAACTATGGCTCCACAATATTTGAACTGTTTCTTTTTGGCTGCTTCTAATATTTTCTCCTTGACCTTGTAGTTTCGGGATTTGGCTATAATATTCCTGGGAGTTTTCCTTTGGGCATCTCTTTTTGGAGGTGACTGGTAGATTCTTTAAATTTCTATTTTGTCCTTTCATTTAATGGAGCAATTTTCTTTAATAATTTCTTGAAAGATGGTGTATTTCGAAAGTCTTTTTTTTGACCATGGGTTTCAGGTAGTCCAATAATTCTTAAGTGATCTCGCCTACATTTATTTTCCATATCAGTAGTTTTTCCCATGAGATATTTCCCAAGAGATATTCCCATGTTCCATTTTTTCATTCTTTTGATTTTATTTGATTATTTCTTGATGTCTCATGAAGGTCATTAGCTTCCATTTCCCCAATTCTAATTTCTAAGACATGATTTTCTTGAGTAAGCTTTTGTGCCACCTTTTCTATCTGGTCAATTACACTTCTTAAAGAGTTTTTTCTCAGTGAATTTTTGTACCTCTTTTTCCAAAGCACCAATTCTGACTTTCATAAAGTTTTCTCTTCAGTACATTTTTGTATATATTTCTCCATTTGACTAATTTTGTTTTTAAGTGAATTTTCTTCTTTGGATTTTTGCATCTCTTACCAGTTGGCCTATTCTGTTTTTCAAGGTATTAATTCCTTCAGTTTTTTTTGTGTTATCTCCTTAACAAGCCATTGATTCCTTTTTCATGACTCTTCTGTATCTCTTATTTCTTTCCCCAGATTTTCTTCTTCCTCTCTTATTTGATTTTAAAGTCATTTTTGAGCTCCTCTGTTAATTATTTTGGGGCTTAAGGGCAATTCATATTTTTCTTGGAGGTTTTATATGTAATAGTATTGACTTTGTTGTCTTCTGAGTTTGAGTCTCTCCTTGTCACCAAAACAACTTTCTATGTTGACTTTCTTTTTTGCTTGTTCATTTTCCTACCTTATGCTTTTAGTTTTAAAAAAATTGTTAAAGTTGGGCTCTGTAACTGCAATGAAGGGAGCACTATTCCTAGCTTCGGGTTCTTTGTGCAGCTACCTTCAGAGCTGGCAATAGGTATCAATCTGCTTTTGGTTCTTCCAAAATAGTATGATGTAAGGAGAGGTGTGTTTAATACTCTCCTGGCCTGTGCTGTGAGTAACCCCAAGCATGCTTTTACCCCTTGAAACTGTGACCTCAGTCCCCTGTTCCCCTTTCACTGCAAGTGCTGGTATATGTTGTGTGCTCCTCCTCACCCTACAGCTACATTCCAGGACTGTAACCTGGTTCTACATGTGGGCAGTGTGACAAGAATCTTGCACCCAGAGCCAGCAAAGGGGACCCTGTAGTATAATTATGGGAAGTTGTCTGACCCTCCCTTATCACCTTTGGCTGAGAGTTCCAGAAGTCTTTGCAGCTGTTTCAGCTTTGTCAAAGACCTGTTGCCCTGCTTGGGCCTGCCCTGACACTCTGTACTCCATTTCCACCCTAGTGCACTAGATCCCACAGCCTGGCCTTCTAAATTGTTTGAGCTGAAAAATACTCTCTCATGTCTTTTTGTGGGTTATGCTGCTCCAGAATTCATTTTGAAGTGTTATATCATAGTTTTTTGGAGGGTAATTTGGTAGAAATCATATGGGTCCCTGTACCTTCTCTGCCATCTTAGCTTCTCTCCCATGTACTTCCAAAGAGACCAATTGGGAGAAAACTGCAATAGTCCAGGCAAGAGGTGATATGGGCCTGACCAAGGGTGGTTGTATTATGAATGCAGTTACAACAAATTCTAGTAAAAATACAACATTAATGTTATAAATGTTATCAAAGTAAAAGTACCTAAGCTTTCTTTCAGCTAAGAATTGATAAACCACTTTTTTGGTGGAGGAGATATACTTTGTGAGAGGGATTGTGTGGCTCTTTTTAGGGGAAGGGTCTTGCTTCAAAATGAAATGTTTCAGTACATTTAACAATAAACATACAAGTGATCCTCAAGCTTTTTCTCTCTATGATCTTTTTGAAGCTTTTGACATCTTATGCTTTCCAAAGTGTGAGAGAGGATTCAGGCTATTGTTGTGGACATAACGAAGCAAACTATATACTACTCTAAGAGGAAAAGTTGAAACTAAATGAAAAATTAAAATTGTCCACTGAAAGTGAGAAAATCTTTAGTCAAAATGACTAGTCAGGAGTATCTTGTGTGTTACTCAGAGAAGATTTCAAGAAGTGCTAACTACACCACCCTGAAAGGACAGGAGGTGTTGAGAGTGATTATGTTGACTGATTTCTGCTTTCTGATCCCAAATCGTAAAAGATCCTTAAAATAACTTTACCAATTATTATTAACTCTACCAGATGGTTGAAGAGATGTATGGAAATAATTTAAATGAATTTTTAATAGTTCATTTTTAAAATTTAGTCATGCATTGCACAACAAACTCCACCTCAGTACTCGTCCCTTGAAGAGACAGAAAATCTCTACTCTGTGTACAAGGAAACAAGCAAGATTCAGTTGTATAGATGAAAAACATAGCTACTAACACTGATCCAAGATGAAGAATCAAAAAGCAAATGGAAATCAGGTACTTTTTCAAGAAAGCAAAATCTAGTACCACTGCTAGGATTGGTATCTATTTTTTTAATTGAATTTAGTTATTTGCTTTAACAAAAACCTATTTTCTCTCTTCCTATAACTGTCCCCCCACAAACACTTGGAAAATATTAACAAAACCATCATAATAAATAAGAATGAGGCATATGAAACAAAATAATGACTGCACTAACCATATCCAAAAAATATATACCTCATTCTGCACCCTGAATCCATCATCTCTCAGCAAAGACATTCCATCAGTAGTCCTCTGGAATTATAACTGGTCACTAAGTTATTCAGAATTTCTATTCAACCCTACATTGAACACTACCTAAATCTACCTAATTGGCACATCACAATCACTAATGTCCATAATAGTGGCTTCAAGGGAAAGTTATAAATTATGTTCAGTATATGTTTTTTAAACAAGTCAGGGAAGTGTAGCATATACTTGAGAAATATTTCGGTCAAAAGCAATTAAATTAAGTTCTAGCCCTTAAAACATTTACTCTCAGAATGCTGAAAAATAAAAAAATAAAAGTATTTCCACCGAGTTCCAGAGATAAGTTTATCATCTGATGGACTGATTTTCAGAGGAAAGTAACTTTCAAGGATCATCTACCAAGTCATGGAAGAAGTATCTATTCTGATTAATTCACAGGTCCTTGAATGGTGTGTGTGTGTACGTACTATGGAATGAATCACTCTCCTGAAAATCTTTAAAAGCAAGATGTACACTACAACAACATGAACAGAAAAGACTACTACAAAACAATAAAATATGAATGTCCACAAATTGCAAAGAATAAGCATGGTCCAAAAAGATACTCCCACTCCATTCCTTTGAAGAGGTGGGAGGTCCATGTATGTGATACACTATATATGCTTTCATACTTCATTTCAATGTATTGATTGGTTTTGCTGATTTTTTCCTCTTCTTCCTGTTTTTCTTTTAAAAAAAACTGTAATATGGTCTTGCTCTCTGAGAAAGGGAGAAGTAAGCTAGTAGGAGAAATTCTGATATAAAAACAAAATATTGAAATAAAGTTTATTTTTTAAAACAGCAGTATACACAGTAATTTTCACTATTTTACACTTCAATTTTATGTATATTAAAGTACTTGCTAGGGCCAAAAGGAAAGAATTAAATAACACTTCAAGGCCTCTTCCACCTCTAAGGACTTAAAATAAAGCTTAACTTCTCTTTTCAACAGCTTACTTTCACTGATGATCCATAATTTTAAAAAAGAAAAGAAAAAGAAATAAGAGAAAAGAGAAAGAAAATGAGCACAAATTCAATAAGCCTTTGTCATTGTTTACATTTACTTTCTTGTTTACAATAGTAATACAGAATGTATATAAAGTTAGCTAACAAAAAAAATATTTACACCAACCTTAAAATTTTGGTCAATATCATCCTCATTCTCAATTTCATTTTCAGCTTCTAATTCAAGGTCTTCATTGTCATCGCTTTCATCTACTACGTCATCCACTGTGATACAAAAGGCTCTATAAGTAGGTGAGAGGTAAGCTTTCTACAAAATGACACCCTGAGGAAGACTGCTATGTTTAAAATACTAAGAATTCACATCTTAAGATATTACAAATGTGTAAATATTCATAAATAATTGTTATTAATAAAATTAATATTAAATAGAACTTTCTTTCGTGACTCTTCCTTCAGTATTTGTGCTTGAATAGCACATGACTATGAAATCTTCAGTAAAATGACATGTTTCTTTTATATATGTATGAAGGGAACCCTTTCCCAAGATCACACATGGGGTCCTATCTGTGTCCCTTCATGGTCGCCATAATGTAAAAATTAAAAATTATGAATTCTGGTCCTTAGGATTTTAATAGAGTTTATTAAATTCACTTGAATAGGTAAAGATCAGAATAAGGTAAAAGGATAAAAGTAAAATAGCCTAACCTAAACTACCACATTGGTGGTATCAGCCTGGTCATCACAGTCTCCACTCCCCTAGAACACTCACCCAAGATAGAGACCCTCACTTCCTGGATCCCCTCTTTTATTCCCTCCCTTTACACCTGGATCAATTTGAGAATCATTTCCAGATCAAGTGCCTACATCACCATCCCGTGACCCACACTCAGTGATGTGACGTAGCTCTAGGAGCTCAGTGACTCAGATAGGACCTCATGTGTCATCCTGGGAGAGAGTTACCCTCCCCAAAGTAGAGAAGTCTATGTAACACAATCTTGAATACAAATCTTCATCCAGGAGACAAGGTGTACATAAATAATTTCCAGCAACTATTCCAACAGTTATCAAAATTGGAGGAAAGGATTCTTGGATTCATTGCTCACATGTAAAACAAGTACTCTCTACTGACACTAAGTGACTATCCTGTCGAAAAACATTTTATTTGCATCTTGTTTGTTTTTAGATTGAATTTTATTTTTAAATTTATATATTAATCTAATCTAAGATGTTCTGTTAAACAGTGTTATTTTCAGTTAGTATGTTTTGGTTATTAGTTCTATATTATTATTTTAAAACAAGCTTTTATCTGGGAAAAAAATTATGTACACTTGCACCATGGATCACGGCCAAATTAGAGTGGTAATAGAACTTGCTTTTGAGTGAGAAACCTTTGTGTTATGTCTGTTTGGCTGACCCATTGTCAAATGGGATGTGCAATATAAAGATCTGATTTTTTATTATTGTTTTTCTTTATATTTCCAATAGGATATTTGATATTTTTCTCTCTTATTTTTTGTACTTGATTACATGGAATCAGTACTAATGTTTCTGATTTTGAAGGATAAGTTTACAATATCTAATAGCCTAATACCAATGTATACCCAAAAGTTTTAGACTAGGGAAACCTGCCACAAATTAAGTATTATGGAACTTTGACTAATAATTGTGTCTGATTTCAGAAGAAGGGATTAATAAGAAGCCACTGCACAGTGCAAAGAAACACAAGGTCACAGAGACCAACAATCCCTGTGGAAATGATGAGGATCTACGCCAAGACAGAGGACTTGTTTTGTGGTTGGAAGAAACAGCTGTTTGACAAATTCAGACATTGGACTTCCCCATGGCAGGTTTCTACAAGTACCTTAGTTTGGCTTTCATTTTGGGTCCTCTCTCCCTGAGACTGAATATAAACTCAGATCAGGAAATCATGCTTCGCTTTTACCTCAGACTCTTGTGCTTTCTCTTTTATAGTATGGCAATTTTCTGTAGTCCTGACTGCTGAAGGATAAGTGCAATATTGTTGCAGTGGTCCTGAATTCTTATAGGACACAAGCCACTTTAATTGGGCCTTGCTGATGATTCAAGGACCTGTTATGGTTTTATTTTTTTACTTGTAATCTTATACACATTAAGATTTTGATACATATTTTTATCCAGAATTTAAATTTTTTCTCTATATTTAGTTTTTAGGTTTTTGGTTTTCTTTTGAAAATTGATTCACATACCTCATAACTCAGCCATGTATCCCAGGGTGATTCTAGCGTTGGTCAACACCCTCCTAAGGAGAGATTGTGTAATTACCCTAAATTCCAATGTTTAAGATCTTTTAAAGCAATTTTAGGAAAAGGAAATTGCCAACACCCTAAATCAAGAAAGTGCATCTTTTGGAGAAGGTGCCATAAGGATGCCTACAGAAACCACACACTATATCAAGAGATCCAGAATGAGCTTGGTTTATATAATGAACTGAACTGAAGGGGGATCAACCCATCGTTTATGCTGAATGTAAACTCTTATGCCAAAGAGGAGTGCCCCCTAATTGGCTTTCTGTCAATGCATCTATAGAGATCCTGCTCTATAACCAGAGACTTATCTGAGTGGCCTAGGGTGGTTGTTGGATGTAAAGAACGAAACAAATTGGAAGCACAGATTGTTAGCTCAAAGTCCTCCGAGGTCCAATGGAGTCACCAGTTTATTATATAGAAAGTTAAAGATCCCCTTCCCCCAAAAACCCAAGAAAGTTTCCCACAGTTACAGAGAGCAATATTTTTACTATAGTCAAAACAAAAGCCTTAGAAGCCTCCAGGAGTAGATAAAAACCTATGCTAAACTATCAACTATGTGTGTTATCATTAGGTGAAGCTTGGGACATCTCGTTAGACCGGAAAGCCCCTGAAGTTCTCAGCCTTGATGGTATTAAACAATTTTTTGAGCCTCATTATTTTACTTTAATTCTGGGCAAAATGCCCTGCCAAGGGTTTGACCTTGGCTGTACTAAGCAGCTGCATTCTCAGTCAAAGGGGAACACAGTGTTAGCCCCCCTCCTGCTGGATTACTGAGAGCCCAAAGCTTTTCAATAAGACTATAATGCATTTTAAAGAAAGGTGAGAATTATGAAAGGAATCAAAAGAGGAATCTCAGATTTTTATCTTAGATATCCCATTCTGGTCTTGACCCTGATAGGGAGAAAAGCCAATACATGGGCTCTGCCAGTCTGTATTGATCTTTTGATGGGGTCCAGAAAAAAATATCTACTTGAGATTCTAATTTATCTTAATAGCTCCTGACATATTCCCCCTTCTCTTCAAAATAACATGATTTATTACACAGGAAAACTTTGAATAATGAAAGAAGTTATAAATTGGTTATAATCATCAGTTATAGTTGGATCTGATAGGAATTACAGATCAAATTGTTTGTTTATGGCTAACTACATGCGTCCACCAATCATTTTTTTGTTTCCTTTTTCCTTTTTTTTCTTTCTTTCCCTCTTATCCCCAAATTGTTGTAATTCCCTCTATGTAAAGTTAAATATTTTATACACCTCTAGTAAGAAATTTTTTAGATATATAAGCTCTTATGTGGAATGATTCACTGGAGAGGCTTGACATGTTAATCTAGAAAACCCAAATGAGAAGATTTAACACATTTGTCAAAGGGGGGGGGATTGTGTGAAGGGAACCCTCTCCCAGGATCACATATGGGGTCCTATCTGCATCCCTGTGCTCCTAGGGCTTCGTCATATCACCAAGCATGGATCATGGGATGGTGACCTAGGCATTTGATCCAGAAATGATTCTGAAATTGACCTGAGTGTAAAGGGAGGGAATAAAAGAGGGGATCCAGGAAGTGAGAGGCTCTCTATCTCAGATGAGCACACTAGGGGAATGGAGGTTGTGGTGGCCAGGCTGATACCACCCACGTGATAGTATAGATTAAACTATTTTACTTTTATCCTTTTACCTAATTCTGATCTTTACCTATTCAAGTAAATTTTAAAAATTCTATTAAAATCTTAAGGACCAGAGTCCATAATTTTTAATTCTTACATGTATACATAAAAAGTCTATACTAGTGAATTTAGTTTATGCAAAAATAAGAGTTGTTCCCTTTTGACACTTTCTCCTCTCTTGGTTTTTATGGCACTTCTCTTGGTTTTTTTCTTACCTAATTGCTCTTTCAATTCCCTTTGCTTGCTCATCATCCATTCTAACTGCAAGAGTGCCCCACAAAAGTTGGGTCTGTCCTGAACTTTCTTCCCTTCACTCACTTATTTGGTAACCTGGTAAGTCCTTATAGGTTTAAATATCATCTCAATACAGATTACTCCTCAATCTATATATCCAGCACAATGCTCTCCCCTAAATGCCAGTCTTGCATCACCAACAACCTACTAAATATTTTCAATTTACTTGTCCAAAGGCATTTCAAACTCAATATCTCCAAATAAGAAATCATTATCTCTTCTTCCCTTTTATTACTCTTACACAGTGCCACATTTCAGCCAAGAGCGCATTCCATCTTTCTAGTTGGGAAGGTTCAGAATCTCAGGGTCCTCTTTTACTCTTTATTCTCCTTCAACTCACAAATCTAGTCAATTGGCAGGTCTTGCTGATTTTACCTCCAAAACATCCACATCTTTCCCTTCTTCCCACTTATATGGTTATCATTATAGCTCAGAATGTCATCACCTCTTATCTGGTCAGTACTATAATAACCTCCCAACTTATCTCTGCCTCAAGTATCTCTCCTCCTCAATCTATCTTCCACATAACTGCCAAAATGACTTCCACAAAGCCATGTAACTCCTCTGTTCAATAAAATCTAATGGCTCTAAAGCAGTGATGGGCAAACTACAGCCTCCGGGTCAGCTGTGGCCCCCTGAAATGTTCTATCCAGCTGCTTGACATTATTCCTAATCTGACGAATACAATGAGTAGGATACAGTACAATGAAACTCCGAAAGAGTTGCCTTAGAAACAGACTGACAGATGAGCATTTCCTTTCCTTTGGCCCGCTCTTTAAAAAGTTTGCCCATCACTGCTCTAAAGGATATTATATAAACTCCTTTGTTTGGCATGGAAATTCCTTAACCACTCAGATTCAATTCACCTTTCCAGTTTTATTATATATTACCCCTTTCATACACTACGAAGAATCATCAAACTGGTCTGCTGGCTGACATTCCATTTCCCTATTCCCTTTGCACAAGTTGGCATTACCTTCTCACTTCTATCTCTTAGAATTCCTAGTTTTCTTCAAAAGCTCATCTCATGCAGCAGCTTTTACATAAAGCTTTTCCTGATCCCTCAAGTTAACAGTGCCCTCTCCCCTCAAAAACATCATATGTATTTTATGTATTCCTATATATGCAGAAGTTTTCTCTCCCAATACAATATAACCTCCATAAGAAAGCAGAATATTTCATTTTCATCTTCATATAACCTATCATAGCAGCTAAGTGGCAAGGTAGACAACTTATTTAACTCAATCTGTTTCCTCAAATGTAAAATAGGGATAATAATAGTACAGGGTTGTTATGAGGTACAAATGAGATAATATTTGTAAAGAGTTTTAGCACAGTGTCTAGAACATATTAGGTATTATAAAAATACTAATTCCTTTTGAAACATAAGAGAAATTTTACTAATTGATTTACTAATAAATTTTTACTAATTAAGCCTTTTGTTCCTCCCTAGGGAATGTGTAGCTCTAGGATCAAAAAACTAAAAATAAAATTATAAACAACAGCCAGACACATGAGCTGAGAAAAAATGACTACTGGAGAAAATGAACAGTTTAGTACAAAAAAAGACTGAGAGACTGACACTAGAAAGAAGAACAAAGAAAGTCATTAAAGAAGCATATGTGAAGGGAACCCTCTCCCAGGATCACACATGGGATTTTACCTGCATCCCTTCATTCTTAGTTAGGTTGTTTAGTGATGGTTATGTAACTGAGTTTGATCCAGACATGATTGAATTTGACCCAGAAGAGGGAGGGAGGTTAAAAAGTTTGAGACAAGGAAGTAGGCTCTCTTTTTCTGTGGTGACCAGCCAAGAGGAAGGCAGCTGCAATGGCCAGGCAGAGACCATCCATGTGGTAGTTTAGGTTAGGCCATTTTACTTTTATCCTTTTACCTAATTCTGATCTTGACCTATTCAAGTAAATTTAATAAACTGCATTTAAAATCCTAAGGACCAGGATCCTAATTTTAATTCTTAGAAGTATATAACTGAAAGAGAAGATAAGCTAATCATATGAGTATGGAATAACTACTATATAACACACAGACTTCGCTAGTATCTTCATAACATCAAGAGAAAATGAAGGAGGTTCCTACACATTCAATAGATGGGCCTCCTGTTGTTATGAGTTGCACAGGATGAAGTATGTATGCATCAAAAAATGCATCATTGTTGGGAAGATCTACATCAATGAGATCACAAATCCATTTTGGACCATAAGCCTTCTCAGATCTTTTCATGGTCTAAATCTAAATGTATGATCATTTGACTATTTTAACTAAATTCTGCTTTTTCCATAGAAATGTTATTTGCACTATTATTAAATTTTTTTCTTCTTATACTTATTGCAGATAGACAAAAAACTTTTTAAAAAAACTACAACATGCTCAACCAATCTCTTCTTCTCCAAAACATTTTCTCCTTCTGTGATTGTTTAAATAAGAACTTCTTGAAAAATTTCACTTCTTAGTTTCTAAAACTTACACATAGTTCAAAACTAAGGCCATTTTAGCCACTAATTAAAACAAAAATATGTGCATTTTTATATATCCAATCAGATAAACCAAATGCAATTTTTAAAATAAATGCTTTTAGAGACACCGAAAGTCAAACTCTTTTTTAAATCTGTAACTTCCATTTTAGAATCAATACTATGTACTGGTTCTACGGCAGAGGGTGGTAAGAGCTAGGCAATGGGGGCTAAATGACTTGCCCAGGGTCACACAGCTAGGAAATGTCTGTGGCCAGATTTGAACCTAGGCGCTCCCATCTCTAGGCTTGGCTCTCAATCCATTGAGCCACCCAGTTACCCCCAAGAAACAAACTTTTAATGAAAATTCTATTGAGTTCACTTAAGTAAAAATGCAGCAATTAATATCATTGAATATACATTCATAATCTATTTCCATATGTTTTTAAAATTATAAGTACCAACTTAAGATAGTACTAGGTTATATTGACCTAATGAAATTCTCCAATAATTTCATATTCATAAATATAACACATATACCTATATTAAATGGAACTCTTCTAGCAATATGAATACTAGTGACTCTTTAAAATAGGAAGTGCTATTAAATGAAGTAAAATATAGTAAGTCTTCCTTTTTCTATGCAATTCAACCACAAGAAAAGTAGAAAGAAAAAGAAAAAGAAAAATAGCACAAAGTTAATCATACCTTCAGGTGGTAAATTGTAGAGCTGAGCCACAGGTCCAGTCACAGGAATAACTGGTAATTGGAAATGAAAAGCACTTTTAATAGTTGGTAATGGAAGGCGATTTTTAGGAAAACATTTCCTCATAATCAGACTGGACGTGTTGACGAGAGGATCAAGAGTCCTGACTGCCAAGCAATCCTATTTTTAAAGGAAAGGGAAAAAATACTATGTAACCACCATGAATAGCTAATTTTAGATATCTTCAGAGGAGAATGCTTTTTTCTGATATTTTTCACTAAAATATATATTTCACATTAAATTATAATTTTAAATACCTTTGTCCATTTTGATTTCAAGTATTCCTTTATATCATCAATATGGGTTCCCCAGGTAGTACTATGGCATGAATCAGTAATTTTTTAAAACAAAGTACCTTTATGGTGGATAATACTTTGACCAAAAATTTTTGATGGGCCATGCTATATGATTTTTTACAGACTTGATTTTATTGATGTAAAAAATTATTGGTGAGATAACTCCTTTTGCCAATATATGTATATATTTGCCAATATATTCTGCAACTGATAGTCTTAAGAGAGTTACCCGAGATTCTAAGCAGTTAGGTGACTTGTCCAGGGTCACATTGTCAAATAAACATCATGGATCACAGATTTGGGCCTGAGAGGTATTTTAAAGATCATCTAATTCATCTTACAGATAAGAAAAATGGGTCCCAAAAAGATTACATAACTTGCCCAAGGTCATGGAGGTAGCAAGTGGCAGGAATAGGAGTTGAATCAGTATATAGAATTTATACCAACCAATATGCTCAGTAATGAATTATACATTATTGTCTATTTGGTTTATAACTTTAACAGTTCAATATTAATATTTAAAAATGACCACTATTTCAAATATAAGAAAATGTCACTTCAACAAATAAATATGAAATGTTTATCATAAAATGTTTACTAATACTTAGTATGACTTCCATAAAAATCCTATTTCTATGTTTTATCATGACATGAAGAGAGCTTAGACACTCAAGGCTATAGCTTCAGAGAACAAACTAATGTGGGTCCAAATCAAAACAGAAAAGCTTTGAGTACTTATACCACTCAGCAGACTATGCTTTATGATGTATTTCACTAATATGAAATGTGAAATATCCCATTACCCAAATATTATCACATGGTTTGTGAATTTCTTTAATAATATTAATTCACAAAAACCATCAACTAAGTTATAGAGGGGTTTCCAATTTATGACAGTAGAAAATCAATATCAATAAACTAACCAATGAAATCATGGATCACAAAGTATGTGATCTAATATGAATGAATTTAAGTGTGCTACTTTTATTACTGTGACTTCTATCTATACATTTCTTTGAAAAGCTGTTCAAAATTGAACTATAATAATTTGCAACTCAGACATAACTTAAAACTTCAAGATGCAGGTTGACTTCCAAACCAGTTCTTCATAAATTTCACATTAGAAAAGATTGTTCACGATTTGTTCACCCTGGAACTTCTCTCAATCCCTGGGATCTTCTCATCCTAAAATATTATTCTGCTATACCATACCCTTCTCCCTCTGGTGAGTACTTTTTGTATGGCCTCCATTTTCAGAGCAGGCCCAGGTTGGCCTGGCTCTGCTTATGACTCTCCAAACTTTACCACCAAACTCTCATTGAAGTACCAAGCTACCTCCCATTCCTCAAATATCACACACACACACACACACACACACACACACACACACACACACTCACACTCTCTCTCTCTCTCTCTCTCTCTCTCTCTCTCTCTCCAGGAAACTTTAATGTGGTATTTTCTCCACATTTGAACACTGAAGCTAAGGACTGTTTTTCTTTTTTTATTGTATTTGTACTTAGCACAGTACATGGTACACAACTAAGAAAAAAAATTTTTTACATCAAAAGACTTTTTCATTTTACCAGTGTTCTCTTTAATGCCTCCAATAGCTATCCATAACATCAACTATAATCTGATTTCATTTCTTAAGATTATAAATTTCAGAACATTAGCATTGTGGTGGTAATGGATATTTCAGAAAATCAAATTATCTCAGTGGCTATTTAGTCCAATCTATACTTGAACAAGAATCCCCTTTACAACATACCTGACAAATAGTCACCCAGGCTTGACTTGAAAATGTCTAAAGGGGGCTAACCACTACTTTCCAAGGTAGTCTATTCAATTTTTAGATAATTCTAACTTTTAGGAAGCTTTTTCCTTATTTAAATCTAAATGTCTGCCTTCTGGTATCAAGTTGAACAAATCTAATATAAATTATACATAACCACCTTCAAATACCTATAAACAGCTTTCATGGCTATTTTTACTTTTTCTCTTTCCCATTATTACTTCCTTTAAACCTATGCTCATATAGAATGACCTCAAGATCCTTCATAATCCTTATTGTCTGCTATAAGCTCTCTAATTTTCAGTATTTTTCCTAAAACAGGGTTATAATAACTGAATATAATGTTTCAGATATTGTCTGAGCAGAAAAGAGGAGTCAGACTCTCATCTCTCTAGTCAAAAAAAAATCCAAATATACTTCTCTTTATGCAGCCTAATGTTGCAGTATTTTTCTTAGCTACCATATCACAAGTGATGACTCATATTAAGCTCATAGTCCAGTAAAACATCTAAATCTTTTTCAGCTGAACTAATGTATAGCCACATCTTCCTCATCTTATTCTTGAGAAGTTGATTACTTGAACAAATATAAAACTTCATACTATATTTTTATATATAAATTTCATCTTCTTTGATTTGGTACAATATTTTAGTTTATTGAGACCTTTTTGAAACCTGGCTCTGTCATTCATGTCATTTCCCATCCCTACTCCCCTGCTCTGTGTCATCAAAAAATTTCATGACTTTATCTTGGCTGCTGATTAAAAAAAAAAACAATTTGTTAAAAAGGGAAGAAGGTCCTTAAGACATTATATTAGAGAGACCTTCTTCTCCAAGACAACACTAAACACTAATGATTTCTCTTTTGGTCTGGCCATTCAACCAGGTATGAATCTACCTAACTACAATATCATCTAGTTTGCATATCTCCATAAGAACAACACAAGAGACTCTATCAACTGCTTTGTACTAAAATCTTGACAAACCAATTTGGTCCCTGTTTACTTTACTAAGATTGCTAATCAAGAAAAGATTCTCTTAATAGAGGTGAGAGGCTATGGGTGCAGAAGGTTATGTATACACAGCCAAATTTAATCACTGTGCTAGTCAATTTTGCTCAATTCTTTTTCTTTGTCCCAAGAAAAAGTATTATTTGTGGGTGAGGATATATTAAGAAATGAATAAAGTAGGGGAGAGAAAAAAGAGGGAAATATAACATCAAAGAACCACAAACAAATATGGTATGTAAAATCATGAGGCACCAATTGTAATAATGGAGCCCTGATTGTCGCATATTTTGATACTCCTCTCCAATATACCTTCAAGATCCAGAATAGAATTTTATCTAGAATGGAGGCATAGAGGTGGCATATAATGAACAACTGTCCAACCTACTATAAGAGGAACAATTATCATTACATTTTCCCAAGGACAATGTCCAAAATATGACTAATAAATTATAGACACTGGGTAACATAGTAAGAGAAGAGCTATACATAATCTCATTCTATTCTTGCATTTACATGTCCTCTTAATTCTGTAAACCTAAAGGGAGAATTTTCTATGAATCTTTATAAGACTGGTTTTTTAACCTGCGAGTGAAAACACAGTTAACAATATTCATGCTACAAATAAGAAAATTTTTAAACATTTGATCTTAGCTATTATCAAGTTTTTACTTCATTGATTATTGACTAATATCCTCTTAAATTCCTTTTCCTCATAAACAAAAATCAGTCTTTAGTACATGTATCTAAGAAAAGGAAATTTTAAAATGGAACTTACTTGTGAAGTATTGTATAGAATTTTCATCCCATTGGCATCAATAAAAGCCTTTCTTCCCAACTTGAGGCTTGTAACACTTTTTAAACTCTGTAAAATTCCCTTCCGGATGAGCATGTTTCTATGCCGATTATCATGCCGGTGCCAATCTACATAAATTGTTAAAAGTACATGGACATATCCTCTGTCTACAGCTCTCCTGGCATTAGTTTCTTTAACAAAAGAAAATTAAGAAAGAACATTGAACAAGAGAAAGTTGTGGAGCAAAAAAAGTGAGAATTATTGCTTTTTCTTCTTTTCATAGCAAACCTAGCTTTATTCAATATCATTATGGATTCTCATAATTTTATAATTTCTAAAGAAATCTAAAGCAGCAAGGTTTTTAAATAATTTTTCATATATGTAAATGTGACAAGCTCCAGTAAAAATAAAATGACATTTTAAAGACATTTCTTTATGATGTTCAGTTATTTATAACCATCAGGATCTTTATATTTTAAAAAATCAGCATCATTTCAAAAAAGTTTTCATTAATTTAAAAATGTTGAATATACTATGAAACCTGTGAATATATATACTTGAATGAAATAATTTGAACTATATAGAGCTTTATGTAGCTATATGGTATCATGTAGTTTATAATTTATTCAAAATCATTATTATGACAGTGGCAACTCCTTCTACTATATAATTAACTGAGTGAATCTATTTCTATTAAAAGCCTAATTCTTCTCCAAAATCTTCATCAGCTGTGTAAATATTTATGTCATGCTGCCTTTAACTTAAAGTTTAAACTGCTAGCATTTTAGCGACTTAAATTTAATTAAATTATTATAAAATAGCATTTCTGAATCATCCATGTAAAAATATCACTCTTGATTTAACTTTATATTTTCAAAAGATTGAAATTATCAATTCAAAAGTTATCAAACTGAAGTTAGCAAGAAATGCATCAACAACATATGACTTGTTTTTCAAAGTAGTCTTAATATTGAGGGGTGACATTGGGGGAAGTATATGGACCTGAGATTTCATAAGCCTTATAGTCATGTGCTAAACATATTAAGAAGTCTGAGCAGTACCTAACATAAAGGCATTTTACTACTAAAAATAACTTAAAGAGAATTTTACCTTCCTAATACGTTGATCCAAATATTATTATAATATGAGGGGAAGTTAAAATGCATCCACAATGTGAAGAATTTGCATAATATACATGATTATCAGAAATACTGGTCATATCTCTAATCCAGTGTTACCTTTAAATAAATCTAAGATGTGAACCTTGAGGTAGGCCACAGAGTAAGGCTCTAGCATCATTAGCTATCTAAAAGAAGTATCAAATGTACCAAAGATGCTAGCCTACACCTGAGTAACAGATGAAGCTGTGAAAAAATACAACTGGCACCCAAACAACTTATTTTATATCCAAAAAAGTAGCCAGCCAGAAGAAGAACCCACTGGATACTTCACTCTATATAGTAGAAACTATCACATCGGTTTTTTTTATGACAAAATTCCTAATGTAAACAAAAATTATTGTTTAAATTATATTACCAACTGTTTCAAATTCATTAACCTGGATTTTTTTGGCCTAATGGGCATGTCGATTCAGGCAAGAGTCAAATCACTTGCTCTGATGGCAAGGATCTGTTCCTCCTGCTAATATAGACCACAGATTAGGTTGAGGAGAAGAAAGATTACTTCTCACTTATAGATCAGATCTTTAGTTACTCCAAAGCCTGGCTTTGCTTCCCTTCTCACTACAAGTGTTTAAAAGTTGTTCTTTTTTTTTAAACCCTTAACTTCTGTGTATTGGCTCCTTGGTGGAAGAGTGGTAAGGGGGGACAATGGGGGTCAAGTGACTTGCCCAGGGTCACATGGCTGGGAAATGTCTGATGCCAGATTTGAACCTAGGACCTCCCATCTATAGGCCTGGCCCTCAATCCACTGAGCTACCCAGCTGCACCCCCCATGTTGATATATTTTAAATGGTTTTAAATCAGAAATAATTTACAACCGTTTAATATTTAAAGTAATCCTTAACAATAATATGATTTCAAAATTGTCACACATGATTCTGTGATGTTTAAATATAAATATATAGTGTGAAAATTTTAATTTCAGAAATAGAGCTCAATTCCAAAATAGAAGAAAGAATGTCAGTTTACATGGTTCTTTTATCAACTGCCTTTAACATTCTTACCCAATCACATGTCAGCTATCTAGTTCTGTTTCTCTTACTATGCAGATAGATAATATTTATTTAGATTAAGAGTAACAGAGGAAAGCAGAAAAAAAAAAGTAATGCATAAATGGCTACCTCTAATCAAAGGGGTCTGAGAACTACTGATTTGCATCACCTGTTAATCAGAATTATTAATAATCTGTCTTTTAAAATGAAACATTTTATTATTTTAGTACATCTATTATTGAAGCTCCTTTGAATTAGGCTACCCTAAACTAAAATGTTCCTAAATGACATCTACATAGGAAAACTACTTCAAACTACCTATATATGTGAGCTTCACTCTAACTATAGGCATTACTGAAAAACTGCTTCAAATAGTTTTAAGGACAACCTTCTATCCTACATCCATTCCACAGATTAAATTAAATATGTGCCCAAAACCAGTTCTCAAAAAACAGAAGCACACTTAGTTATGAAAACAGTTAATTTCAACCTAAAACCATAACCCAATGCCACCTAGTGGTAAGGAAATGACTAGTTCTCAAAGGATATGCCATGTAGGCAAATTCTAACAGGTTCTGAGTACTAGTTTATACTTCTCATTCAAGGACTATAAATGAGGTTCACTATCAAAGTGATGGCCATAAGATGATGAATTTTTATTTGGCCACAGAATCTCATGGAACAAGAAAGAATAGCAATCTAAGTCAATTGAGAGGGTTACCCCAGGGACAAATCACAGAATCCTGAAACAAAATTTTATTGTTAGGATTGTTATTATCTCAATTAATTAAATGAGATTGCAAATTGATTT
The DNA here is from genome assembly GCF_016433145.1 of Gracilinanus agilis. Classification (NCBI taxonomy): domain Eukaryota; kingdom Metazoa; phylum Chordata; class Mammalia; order Didelphimorphia; family Didelphidae; genus Gracilinanus; species Gracilinanus agilis. The sequence continues at coordinate 164,165,639 of NC_058130.1, forward strand.
ATTACATAGTACTTGCCTAGCATCAACAACTCGAAGCAATACTGATTTGCCAGACTGAAGGATCGATTGATTTCATGCCTTTATAAATATACTTTGTATTATTAGCACAGGTTAAATATTTCTCCTTTTAAGTTGATATTCTTTTAGCATCAATAAAGTTTTTTTGTTTTATATAAAGGTATATATTTATGTCATTACATTATTAAATGTTAAAGTATCAAATGCTAATTGGGATTAAATAATCTATTAGTTTTAATTGGCTGTTTGTTCTTTATATATTAAATAAATAACATTCCTATTAAGTGATGCTTCTAATAGGGAATCAATATTAATATAAATAGATTCTAAGAATTTACATAACAAGAGAAACAGAACTACATAGCTGACATAGTAGCTGGGCAAGAACTTTAAAAGCAATTGATAAAAGAAGAACTACTTAAGTTGACATTCTTCCTTCTGGTTTCGAAATGAGAAAATTTCAATTTCTGGAATAAAATTTACTAAACTGCATATTTATATTTTAACAATCAGATACAAACTTTAAAAATTTTTTAGTGATGAGATGAGGAAAATATTCCTTAAAAATGAAAGATTAAGTGAAAGTTGCGTGTTTTAGAAAAATAAATATACATAGAAGTTGTTCAGATCATTATTTCAAATAAAAGAAGCATTCAAAATTATGTATGATAGTCTTAAAATGAGGATTCTTATAAATTATCTTTCTCTGTTGGTTACTTATCAGTTATTCTTTGTGTTTCTATTTTAAGAACAAATCAATGCATTAGATTAACATAATGTTGTTCCAAAAATTATCATATATGAGATAATTTTATTAGATAACTGGTAAACTAAAAATAAAAATTTTATTTATTGTATTAATTTTAACACTACTGAAGAATAAACACTTAAGTTAAATCTAATTTCTAATAATTTCTTTAATATGAAAGAGATTATATATATATATGTATTATATATATATAATATAGAAGATATTATCTAGTATTTTCTAGTATTTAAACACTTACTTGACTTTAGCAATGCAGCAAGTGTGTCTAAAGCAACCCTGTCAACACAACAAGAAAACACAAAACAACAAAACTAGTAAAATTAGTCTACAACAGAGTAAATTCATACAAATGTTTTGAGTTATTTTTCTATTATTCATTCCAAATTTTATCTTTATTGAACTTATTTTCATAGTTTTTCAAAATACTTTGAGCACATGCATCTATCCAGTTTAAAAGTTAGAAGTATTTAGATTAAAAATGTCAGAAGAAGGACACACCAAGAAAAAAATCACTTACGTCTAAGTCTTTTTTCCGAAGGCAGACTGATGTTACTGATTCTCATTGTATAGATATTTCAGTCTGTAAGAATCTACCCAGGAATTGTGCTGCCTTAAAGGTTACAAAACCTGGTTCCCAACAGTCCC
>NC_058130.1:164171611-164214188 GCF_016433145.1 Gracilinanus agilis
TTTATTTATTTATTTATTTATTTATTTATTTATTTATTTATTTATTTATTTATTTATTTATTTATTTATTATGTTTTTAAGCCCTTAACTTCTGTGTATTAGTTCCTTGGTGGAAGAGTGGTAAGGTTAGGCAATGGGGGTCAAGTGACTTGCCCAGGGTCACACAGCTGGGAAGTGTCTGAGGCCAGATTTGAACCCAGGACCTCCCGTCTCTAGGCCTGGCTCTCAATCCACTGAGCTACCCAGCCCCCTAAAGAGAATTTCTTAAGATAGAAAAAGGAATCTATTGTAGCAATCCTCTTTCTTATGTTCAAAAGCCAGATGAGTGGAACTTTAAGTGAGATTTGGGAAGAGCTGACCAGTGAACTTAGAATTCTTATGATTATACATGCCCATTAATGGCATTCTTAATCAAGGTATTACTACAAAATAGGCAAGCTTTTACACATTAGAACATGTCTTTATCATTATATAATTCACAGAAAGATGCAGAGAATAAATGATCTGAATGTGCTTATTGCTTATTGAGTATAAAAAGTATTTGATTTAATGAAGCAAAATGCCACCTTTTAATACTTTCTCCCCGACAAACATCAAAATTATGCAAAACTCCTTGGGAGATATGATAGCACAGAGAACCTTGATTTATGGTCTGCTCATCAGTAATATCTAGTGAAACATAAAACTTGGAGTCAAATGGTAACCAAAGGTATTTGTTATTGCCATAGAAGAGAAACAGTGGACAGTCTAAATTGAATTCTCTGTTAAGTGGTGAAGTACTACAGAAGTTCCTGTTTGTTATAACACTATAACTACTGGATTAAGCCCTGGAACATTAAAGAGCCTTCTGGACATGATCCAGAACCATTCAAGAGAGTCTAGCCTAGCCATCCACAAGGATAAAGAACATCTATTTTCCAAGTTTTCCAAGTTTCCAGGTTTTCTAAGTTTGTTAAATAAATAATGAAAGAGATTTTTGAAAAAGTTAGACCTAACATTAAAGAGGAGAGTAGGCAAAATTGCACAAAATGTTTGTATATAATGGGGAACATTGGTGTGTTAATAAGTAGTTGTTAATGTTATCTTGACTAACTTTTTATTATTATTGAGTTGTAATATTTTTCATGTCCTTGGCATTTTCCTGTTTTTGATTCTTTGTGAATTCCTTCAAGCTTTCATGATTTTGTCACCTGCAGCAAAGATTTCCTCTACATATACTTGGTGTACTACAGTTGTTTTTCCTATCTTTATTCTCTTTAGTGCCATTTTTACTTCTCTTAGTACATGTGAAACTGTAACATTAGAGAATAAGTGTGATGGTTCCATTTTCCTTGATGACAAGAAGTTTGTAATAATATCTGTAGATCTTTTCCATCTTTCTTATATTTGTTTTTCTTCTTCCATTTTCATCCTTTACCCTTAGGATGTAAGAATGGGGGATGGGACAAAAAGAGCCAGAAGAGCATTATTCTTATAAGGATGAATATGCTTAGTTAGAACTCTCACAAAGAGTTCTTTAAACTGTTTTTACCTTACATTGCTTCTCTCTGTTTTATTAAGAAATAGTGCTCATAATCATCCTTTTATGTGATACTCTGCAGGCCAGTTTACATTCTAAACAACTGTTATCCTTAGCTGTCATATCTCTCTCCTCAGGAAGTCTAGTTTTTACTAAGGCATATTTTACATGTTTTGGGCTTCTCATTGTGGCACTCTATTTACATTAATTATACTTTATAAAAGTTACATATGTTGCATTGTTTATGTATTATGTCTATAATCCATTTTTATTATCAATAATATCTAAATAGGTCAGGTTGGAATTGTCTTAATTGCATACCAAATATTTTTCCCATTTTTATTCTTTTAGCTCTGTAGTAAATTTGATCTTAGCTCTAACATATCAGTTACTTTATTATACATGGACAGTTGAACAAGTGATTCCCACAACAGAAGGAAGTAATTTCCCATCGGTTAAAATGTATTTTTACCATGTCAAATGCTTGCAATGTGGAGAGTACCTTGATTTTTTTCTGAAAGTGTTCATGATATATAGACATGAGGATTCCATGTATTCTATAAGTATTTGACCTCTCATTTCTTACTTTTGATTCATATTTTTCAATATAGTTTTCACTGGTCTCACCTATTTCCATATTTGCACTGGTCAATATCCAAGTATTTATTAATTTAAGTCTTAGCAATTTCTTCATAGAAGTTCTCTACTAATCTCATGGTGGTATAGATTCAACTACAACTATTAAAGGAACTTCAACACAAGATAAGCAAATGTCCCACTGAAAATTTATTTTGTTGCTCCTGGACACATGATAAAACTAACTCCAGGGGCAGCCAGGTAGCTCAGTGGATTGAGAGCCAGGCCTAGAGATGGGAGGTCCCAGGTTCAAATCCGGCCTCAGACACTTCCCAGCTGTGTGACCCTGGGCAAGTCACTTGACCCCCATTGCCTACCCTTACCACTCTTCCACCTATAAGTCAATACACAGAAGTTAAGGGTTTAAAATAAAAATAAAAAATAAAAAAAACTAACTCCACTTATTTCTTACTTACCTTTCCAAGGATAGACAATGAACCATCTTTTCACTTTACTACAATCTCTTTCTTTACAATCATTTACTGTGAAAATGTCAATACTTATATGACTCATTCTCTCCAAATGGCTGTTGAACAAAGATCTCAAATTTAAAGCACTTAAGTTTAAGTTTATAGAGTCTAAAAACCATATGATTCTTTCTCCGTGTTCTACCACCATCACTGAAGAAGACCTCAAAGGAATGAGAGTCATTTTGCATTTTTGGTATAGAGATGATACCTCCAATTCTGCAGAACACATAATAGTTGCTTAAAAAGGGAAAACAATAACAACAGAGTGTGATTAACTCATTCTTAAACTTCTTCAACCACATCTCTGCTGCCAAAATCTTTTTCTTTCTTCAAGGCCTAACTCAGTTACCATTTCCTTAATAAAACCTTTAATGCCAACCCCATTCCTTGTTCATCCCACATTAGGTTAAAGTAATCTTTTTCTCCAACTTTTTCAGTGCATTTTGGTTCTCTTTTTTTCCATTACCACATACTACTTTGTGTCATACTTATTTGCAATATACATGTTTCCTTCCTGTTAGAATATAAGTTCCCTAAGGTCAAGGATTATGCTATTTTTAATTATTATTTACTCAGCAACAGCCACAGTGCCTTGAACAAAGCAATGCTGAATAAGTGTTTGCAGAATTCTCCTCCCTATTTTCAACTGTCCTCAAGCAGAGTTTATGCAATTGAAAGAGGAATTATAATAATTTAAATTTGTTTTCACCCAGCAACTTCTCTACTATCTATTTAAAAACTCCTCAAGAAAATCAAGATTATAATCAGCAATCATAACCATGACTTAAAAATAAAGAGAATTCAGAAAACATCCAGAGTTCAGCAAGACAAATGGAAATATTACAAAGGAGAGTTCTTATTCTAATTATCCAGTTATAATAATTATCCCATTAAAAAAGGTTACCTTTTGGTCCAATTCTAGCAAGAAGGGTATGAACTTGAACCATTAACTCTTCATGTGGTGGAGATTCTTTGCTGGCATTCAAAAGTAACTGCAACAATATTTGGGTGCCACCTTTGGAGACTAAAGCACTTGCTCTCCTACTACCACCTTTGAATTTAAAACAACATACACAAGCTTCAGTGTAAATCATGTAAAATGAGGGAAGTCAAAATATATTAAATATTTGGACATTTCATCTCATTGTCAGAAAAAAATCACAGAAAAATGTATAACATAATAAGCACACCTTGGAATGTGATGAAATGGAGCAGTGGAAGAACAATAAAAGAACCACAAAGTCTAATTCTAAGCCTGGCTCAGTTATTTGTGCCCTCTGTAACTTTGGTCAATTCATTTAACTTCTCTGACCCTAAATTTCTTCATCTGTAAAGTTAGGGGTTTGAAATGGATGGGTCTATAATTGTATGGTCTTCCCTAAATAATAAAATAGGAATTGTGGGCACCTGCCCTCAGGAATATGGGGCAACAATGATATAGTAAAAACAATAGGTAAAACAGCTACAGTGCCATGTCCTTAAATTACTACAGATCCATTTTAAACCACACACATATTATACTGACACCCCACAAGATGTCATGTGAATTCATAAAGGGATTACATAGCAAGGTTACAAATTTGACAACAAGCTTTTAAAATGCCATGTTGTAATAACATAAACCCAAGTATGTTATCCTGATATAATTCTGTAATATTTTTGAGATATTTGCATCAAAATAGTATTAGGTTTACATACATTCATTTATGTACCCCTACATCAAGAATTTTCCAGACAGTTTTGATCTCAAGAAAAAATAGTATACTTCTAAAGGGACTTTGCAAAAAGATATCAGATGTTCTCATTTTGGATTTTGGATTTTTTGTAATTCATTATTCTTTAAGTTTAAGAAAAAAGAATGAAGGAAAACTTACCGACTGACACCAATTCAACAAGAATGCTTAAGATGTTAAGTGTGGTTTGAAGATCTTTCGTGTTCTGAAATAAACATTTTATTTGCAGTATTAAAATTATTGTACATACTTACCAAAGTCTGCCTTTTGGCATTTACCTAAATTTTGGTAGGCACCTTTTCCTTCTCAATTTTTGGGTCTAAGATCAAATGTTTCTACATTTCTACTATTCTCACTTCCCACTATACTCCCTGTTCCTTTCCCACTGAAATTTGTAATCCTTAAACTTATATTTCGAGGTTTCAGACCCTAGCTGAGTCACTTAACAAATTTCTTTATCTTTAAAATGGGGATAACAATACTTACACTGACACACTTCACAGAATCATGAGGACAGCACTTCAAAGGCCATAAAGAGTCACAAAATTTAAATTATTAGGATTAGAAGGGAATTAATTAACATTAGGGGAAATTTCCATTTTTTTCTTACTACTTTTTCATTAAAATAGGGTTCTCATTATATATTTATTATTATGCATTTAAAATTTTTTCCTATGTACATGTATTCTTATTTATAAGGGGCATTGAAAAATAAAAATGACATTTGAAGGAATATTAGGTATAAAACTACATGAGTTCAAAAAGTCCAAAACTACAAAAACAAACATCTAGACATTGTACCAAAACAATAACTAGAACTGGGATTGGACTTTGTTGGCTTTTGTCCAATATTCCAATAATGAAATAAGAAGAATTGATAAATTTCTTCTCTTAGAAGAAAAACTGTATTTCAGCATAATTGGTTTCCTTTGTAATCTATGTACTTTATTTATATAAAAGTATTATTCTGAGAAGGGGTCACCAGACTGTCAAAGAGGTCCATGATAAACAACAAAAAACTCTACGTTAAATATTACAATCCAATATTTCCCAAGAATACAAATATTACCTCAATAATACATTCATCCTTCCCAGGGCCAAAAGAAGAAATCAATCCCTTTAAAGACAACCTTCAGATATATATATATATATAGATAGATAGATAGATAGATAGATAGATAGATATTTGCACAAAAGATAATTTCCCAAAAATTTATCAACATAAAATTATACCACTTGAATTTCAAACTTCATCATAAACACAATGAAAAAATCCATAAATATATATTAAAATATATTATTATCAATAAATCCTGATTATATTTGTCTTTTAAAGGAAATCATTTTTTAAAAGGGAAAGGGAAAATGAAAATGGGATTCTAATGGCATTATAAAGATTCTCTATACCTCCAATTTCCAATACTCTCTCTCTCTGTTGACCTAATAATATTTTTATATTTATGACACTGAAGCAAGTCTAGGAATACATATGGTTCCTCTAACCTGTGGAATCTCAAACAATACTTTAAATTTCCTCAGATTTCTCAACTATAAAATAAGAGGATTAGTCTAGATAGCCTCTGAATTTCCCCTCCTGTTCTAGATTCAAGATACTTTATCTCACAAAAGCATGATTCATATAACTTATGATTAAGAGACATGAGAGTGGCTGTGAGTTCTCAATGCAATGTCAACAAAATATCAGCTCTAATAGATCTTACTTACCAAAGTAAAAAACCTAGCAAAGGATAATTCCAATAAATCAATCAATAAGCATTTATTGATCACTTCTATGGACTAAGAACGGCAATATAAAGATATATAAATGAAACAGTCCTTGCCCTCAAGGAGTTTAGAACATTTACATATAAAAGTACATGCACAAAATGAGAAAAAAGTAATGGGGGAAGAGGGAGATACTAGCAACTGAGAGATTAGAAAAGGTCTCACACAGGTTATTTAAGTCAATCTCAGAGGAAAAGATTTTTTTTTTTTTTTGCTAAGAAGCAAAAATAGGGGAGGAGAAGTTACAGATATAGGAACTAACCTGTGCAAAGAAGAAAGAATGCCATATATAAAAATGTCATGGGAAAAGTTGGTTGGAATGAAGTTGTAAAGGATTTCAAATCCTAAAAAGATAAATTTGTATTATCCTAAAAGCAACAGGCAGTCACTGAAGATTCTTGAGCAGATGAACTACCAGCTTTAGAATGATTGTTTTGGCAGCTATATGGAAGAGAAGGTAGATCAGTGACGTGAAAGAAACATTTAGACAATAATCTGAAGATTAATGAAATAGTCAAGGAAAAAGTAATGAAGGATTCAACTAAAATTGTAGCTCCCTTGAAATATAAGAAGCATTAAAGAGGCAGAATCAATAAGACTTGGTAGCTGATTTGGAGTAAATAAGAGTGACAAATCAAGAATAACTGTAAGGTTATGAACCTGACCATTTGGAAATATGGTCTTGCACTCCAAAAGAAATAACAACATTCAGAAGATAAGTGGGTTGGGGCTGGATTCAAGGAGATAATAAGCTCTTTATAAGGACATATTGAATTTGAAATATCTTTAGGGCATCAAGTTTGAAATGTCCAACAGTCAGTTGCTGCTGGGAGACTAGAGTTCAGGAGAGAAACTATAATCAGATTTACATATCTGGTAGTCATCTGTGTAAAGAAAGAATCCATAAGAACTATTAAGTCACCAAAAGAGATGGTTGAAGGAAAAGATAGAAAGCCAAGGAAAAAGACTTAAAGTAAACTCATAGTTAAAGGAAGAATATGGATGGGGATTCAGAAAAAAAAAAAAAAAAGAAAAGCAATCATCAGACACGTAGGAAAAAAGTAGCTTCACAAAAAATTAGAACAGGAGAGTGATCAACAGTGAAAATACTTTGAAAGTTATCAAAAAGGATCCATCAGATTTTGAAATTAAGACATCGGTGGGAAAGATTGAGGGTGGCACCAATACCACTTATACACACCCTGTAAAATTCCTCCAACTGAACCCAAAAATCACCAGACTAATCTAAAGGGGAATCCCAAGAAAAAGTAATTAAGACATTTTCCAGTGCAACTAGCATAAGGATAGAGAGATCTGCAAACAACAGGGACAGGGACCCAGCCAGCTGTACATTGCACATGGACCATAAATACACAAATGGAGGCTCCAGACCCATACCATGGCATCCTTAGATCCATCTGAGGGCACCAATATAGGAATAGATGCAAACTGGCAGTTTTTTTTCTTTGCCAACTATCCAGTTCCAGACAAATCCAGAACAGAAGCAACCTATACCTGCCCCCTTAAAGGAAGGAACAAACAAGCTGAAGCAGTATAGCTAAGATTCCAGAGGCAGAGAAAGCCTTAGAACCAGCTTCTATCCCAATATAAAGTGAAATAACCAGGTCTTAAATCCCAAAACAAAGGGAACTCTATAGTTACATCACTCTGAACTAACAAAGCTTCCCAGGTGGCTGATAGTAGGCAAGTCTAGCTATTGCCCAAACCCAAACACAGGTCAGGAAGTTGGAAAGCTCAGACTGGAGGGAAAGCAATCCAAGTTTACCCTGGATCAGACCTTTTGGGGAGCACCAAAAGTTATCAGGTACTCTGCCCAAGTTGTCCCTAAGTTCCTAAAACAACAGTACTCAGTATCCTTAGAAATCAGGAACTGGATCGCTCAGAATTTTCTTCAAGAAGAATAAAAATCCCAACCCTAACATCAAATCTGAATTCAGGAAGTAGGTTGGAAGAATAAATAAAAAGGTAATTCTATCATACATAGCTGATATGATAAAAGAGCTAATCAAGATATAAGCTCAGAAGATAATGAATGTAAAACATCTATAAGCAAAGTCTCAATGAAATACACAGTGTAGGCACAAATTCAACTAGAATTTCTGGCAAAGATGAATCAAGAGTTAAAAAAAAGTTTTTGGCAATTAAATGAGAGGTCTAGAGAAAAAAAACTAGAAAATAAATTAAAGCTATGGAATTAGTAGCAACAAAATCCCTGAAAATTAAAATGGCCAAAATAGAAGTCGATGACTCTATAAGATAACAAAAAAATTTTAATAAAGTTAAAAGGCTAAACAAAAAGCAAAAGAAAATTTAAAGTACTTCACAGCAAAAAAAAGAAAGAAAAAGAAAAAAAAGACAGAAAACAGATTGAGAAAAAAACTTAAGAATGATTGGATAAGGGGGTAGGTAGGTGCTCAGTGGATTGAAAGCCAGGGCTAGAGACGGGAGGTCCTAGGTTCAAATCTGGCCTCAGCCACTTCCCAAAGCTGTGTGACCCTGGTCAAGTCACTTAACCCCTATTGCCTAGCCCTTACCACTCTTAAGCCTTGGAATCAATACACAGGATTGATTCTCAGATGAAAGGTAAGGGCTTAAAAAAAAATCACTGGACAAGGGTCTAATAGGTGTCTCAATAGGTAAAAGAGCTAGCCCTAGTGATGGGAGGTCCTGGGTTCAAATCTGATCTTAAGACACTTTCCAACTATGCAACCATGGGCAAATCGCTTAATCCCAATTGCCTAGCCCTTACCATTTTTCTATCTTAGAACCAATACTTGGTACAGATTCAAAGGAGGGATGAATTCACAAAACTGGTCTTAAAAATACATTTCCCTCCACCCTGAAGGACAAAAAGAAGGGTAAGAAGTGAAAAGGGGAAATTAAAGGTGGGGAGGGTAAGTTAAGGGAGGAATTAGTTCTAAAAAACAAACTCTAAGAATGTATATGAATATTTATAGATCTTTTGTAAGTAATAAAGAATGGGATACACACATAAGTTGGGAAAACAGAGGAACAAGTTATGGAATAAAAGTGTGATGGAATACTACTGTGCTGTAAGACATGATAAAAGGGGATGATTTTAGAAACCTAGGAAGACTATATAATTGATACAGAATGAATAGAACCAGAATGATTTATACAAAGACAACAATATAGAAAAGACAAACAAATCAAAATAAATTAGGAACTCTGAACAGTGTAATAACCAACCATGATTCTGGAGGGCTCATGCTATCTACTTATTAATAAAAAGATGATTTAGAATGCAGAATGAGGCAAAATATGTATTTTCATATACATAAATGTATACATATAAATGTGTGTAAATGTATATGTGTGTGAATGTACGTGAATATGTGTTTATGTATATATCTCTTTATAGAAAGAAAACTAGAGATAGACAGATATAGTTTTTAGAGGGGACCTAGCCAATATGGAAATTTCTTTTGCTTCACAATAGATGTTTGTAACAAGGATTTTTGTTTTTCTTTCATTCTCAATTGAGGGGAAAGAGTTTGTATGGGCAAGAAAATAATTTTTGCTCATTAAAAATTTTTTTAAATTTTTTTAAAGAAGACATCATTAGCAATTTGGAAAAATTGGTTTCAGTTGACAGATGAAGTTAGAAGCCAGATTATATGGAGTTAAGACACGAGTGAAAAGAGAGGAAGTAGATGCAATGAGTGCTGACAGTTTTTCCTAAGGTTTTGACTATGAAAGGAGGAAATGAAACAGAACAGGGTTAAGTGAGGGTTTGTTAAGGAAGGGAGAGACCTGTGCATGTTTCTGGACAGAAGGAAGTATGTCAATAGACAAGGAGAAACTGGAGAGGGGGAAAGGAAGGAAAGGTGCGTATGGATGATTTCGAGAGTAATCTGCCAGAGAAGAGGATGGAATCAAGGGTGCAAGTACAGAGATTGACTCTGCTGAGATAAAGAATTATATCTACATCAAAGATTGGAGAAAAGGAGGAGAGAACAGAGATGACAAGGCATTTTAAGATGTAGAATACAGAAAAAGTGGAAGGGAGATCATAACAATTGGCCTCTATATTCTCTCAGTAAAGTATGAAACAAGATCCTCAGCTAAAAGATGGGAGAAGATGACAGTATGGGAAGCTGGAGGACAGAAGAAAAAGTTTAGAACAGCAGCTATAGATAATCAACTGGGGGGAATAAAAAGGACGGCTTAGCCACAGATCCTTAAATGTCACTGAAGTCTAATGAAGGTCTAAGAGGATACCCTACTAGATATGATTCCTTTTTACAATAGCAAATATATCTCTATCAGTGAAGACAATTGCCCTCATTAATGTAATCTTCTGAAGTACTAATGGAATAATCCCTATTAATTAAAGTTTCTACCTTTATGTCAGCATTTTACAACATAACAATGAAACCTCAAGATTCATGATTTTAAAAGCTAAATTTACTACATACAGTTTCATTTTCTGCTAGTTAAAATTAGTCATGGCAAAGTTAAATTTTATGTTTTTAATCACTTAGTTATATATCCACATAGTCAGAATGCTTATTATTTCCCAACTATACAATAATAATACTTAAAAGTAATAAAGTTTAATTTTCTTTGACTATACCTCTAGCTCAAAACTAATGACAAAAAGGAATAATTCAAAATGTTATTAAAAGAAATTAAGGGAGAAAAAGACTCAATGCTTATTATGTTCATTATGAAGAATCATTAACTACAAATATTATTAAGCCTTGGTTGCTTTACCTCTAATGTTGAGAGTAGAACATCCATTCCTGTAGAACCTTTGGCTGTTATTTCTTTCCTGATTTTCTCTGAAAGGTAAAAGCATAGTATCTTTTTTATAACTAAAAAAAATGAAAAATATTTGTAACTATTTTATAACTATAGTAGATAAAGTTACCCATCCATAGACCTAAGACACCTATCAAAGAGCTTCTTGGATGATCCTGCCTCTGATATTGATGACCCTACTCTCCAGATTGTAGCATGATATATTTCCATATTTCACTGAATAAAGTATTTCCCTCATTTCACCACTGCTCCTGACATGGCCCAAGTAGTCCCTGTTCTCCAGTCCAATAATTCAAAGGCAATGTCAAAGGCTAGGAATAGAAATCAGTATAAATAGGACACCAGGCCTCCCACAAATTTTCCAGGTCTACAAATGGAAAATGCTTTTATCAAAAATAGCAAGAAGGAAAATCTAATATTCTAAACTGTGTTTTTAAAATGCTATTTAAGAATCTTGAATAGAACAATATCACAGGGGCACTTACAAAAGCAATGGAAAGGAGATGCTTCTGCATTCAAGAGAAATGAAAGAAAGCTAAAAGTTTTCTCCCACTATCCAAGAAGAAGCAACTTTTCCTCTATTATTTGTAGGTTCGTGTGAACTTCCCCCTAATTTTCCTTCCTTTGGTGAAATAGAAGCTAGAAGAAAAGGCTATGTGCCAAGGAAGTACAGAGAAGTTACCAGAAAGTTGTGGTGACACTTTTGATAGGAAAAACACAAAGGGAAAGAAACAAAGTTTAGAAGAGGATATGCTTCTTAAACAGAGATGGATTGAATTATTTATTATCATTTAATTTGCCTAGTATAACAGGCTACAAATCATTCCACATAAGTACATTTTTGGATAACTCTTTTAAACATTTTGTTTTAGCAACTGGCCAGAAATCATTCTAAAAATGTGTTACACGGTTGCCTATCTTCTTCAATAGAGTATAATGTAATATATAAGCTCACTCAATAAACAAATAACTGATTGATTCGATTTCTTCATGAGTTACTCAAACATAAAAGTTTGTTTGAATTTCAAAAGTATATATATCTATAACTGCACAGGCATATGCAAAATACAAAAACATGTAAGAGATTATTTTGTTTTTTTGTGTTTCTGAATTTCACAGCATTAGGTTATCGACTATCCCTTCTCATTGTCACACCACTCTAATACTCAACTGTGAACTAAGAAACAAGATATTTGTGCTTCTTTAACTTTAATACACCTAAAGTGTAAGCAGATATTCAATAAATACCTTCAAGAACTTTACTATGAATAAAGTGTCCATTCTTTTGTGTGATATATCTAAGCCACTTTTTGCTCAATTCATTGTTCTTGGTTACATTCAAGATAGGTGACACTGTTCAATGTCCTTCATTGAGGTGAACTGTATCCATATTGGGTAAACTTCAAATACTAGTATATAGGTAAACTGTAATTAAAATTCAGTTCAAGAAAAATCAAATGGTATTATCTGTAAACTGAATTACACTAAGAATGTTCAATTTTAGGCCATAACATAAAGAAGGGAAAATTATACCTCATTTTAGAACACAGCTACCGACACATTTCAAAAGTTTTCATTTCTACATTGTACTACGCCAACTCAACAATACAGATTTTGGAAAAAACACTTTATTCAAACTCCTATATCAGTGATGGGGAAATTTTTAAGAGATGGAGTACCAGGCCCTGCCCCCACCCCACCCGCTAGACCAAGTGTCTTGCCCATGCCCCCCCAGAGACCACATTCTGTGCCTCTACTCCCACTGAGTGCTCCACTCAGGGGAGGGAGGAAGCACTCCCATTGAACTGGCTGGGAAGGGGGACAGGTGATATAGGGTTGGGGAGAAGGAGACATACAGGGTACAGGCACTCTATTCTGCTCCCCTCTAGTTATGTGAGCTATGATCCCTTCAAACCTAGCTCCTCTCCAACCTGTGAGAAATAGAAATTAAGGGGGCCTTGAAAATTTCAAAGTACACCCTCTTTAGCCACTATTCAAGGAATCAGATACGATTTCAAATGCAACATTTTATTGAGAGAAAAAGAGAGAAAGAAAAAGTTGGCCGGAAAAAAAAGGCCCAGCTTACATGAAAACCCCTTATTTATAGGAAAATATAACCCTCAGGTTAAATGGCATTATCTTAACATATTCATCTCATCACATTCCAGACTTCCTGAAGGGGGTATCCTCCAAATTAACCTTTTTAGCAAATGGTCAAGGATTGAAATCAAGTTTTAATCTGGCTGTTGAGCTGATTGCTACCTCAGACAAGCCACTATTATGTTTTCCCTGAGCTTCTAGCCTATCTGTTCTGAGCTTCTAGCCTATCTGTTCTCCCTCAGGTAGGCACCCCTTTAAATGCAAATTGAACAGGCTAGTAAAAGTTGAGGGGACTAAGAATGCAAATAAAAGTTGCTTGTGAAAGAAACTGGGGAAGGGAGGATAGAACAGTGAAGAAGCTATTAGCTTAGCCTCAGGTTCATAAAACTTATTCCTAAACTACTGGACTCCAGGTTTTGAACATTTTTAAAATACAAACTCAAAAGACACATCCCCAAATCCCAAAAATACTTCATATCATAAAAACACAAGTTGCTTCTGATAGTAAAGGCATAAATTGTTTCTGTCTCACTCAGGCCAAAAGAGGGTATTTTATTCTGAATGGGGTGGAGCAATCTTGTCCTGCAAAAGGATGCTATCTTGAAGAGATCTGCTTACTAATTCCTACTGGGGACAGAGGGAGGGGAGTCACCCAGCTGCACCTCATTCAGGCTTTCTAGTTAGGAACTCTGGCGAACTCTGTGCAGGCACACTGAGTCCTTGACATTAGTGCCCACAGAGAGGTCTCTGTGTGCCACCTCTGGCACATATATCATAGGCTTGCCAACATGGTCCTATATAGACCACAAATGTTTAAAACTGTATAGCAGATTGACAAATAGTTTAAAATATAACAAAGGATACTATGTTACTAAATAAAATTACAAAATCAACACTTTATATTACTCAAATGCCAAGCAATGATGATATAATTAGTTTATGAGGTAATCTATACTTAATTTAACTGTTCTAACTCACCCTTCAATTAACACAATTTTTATAATAACCATGTTGTTCTTCATTCAAATGTTTCAAAAGACTGTATTAAAATTTCATAAGGATTTTTTATTTTGGCAAAATGTTAATTGCATCTGACTCTTTTTTTCTCAGTGTTTGAGTGAGTGATGAGGAAATGGTGGCAGCAAATGTGGGCGATGTATGTAGGAGTTTGGCAGTAAAAAGAGAAAATAGAGATAGGAGTAAATGCCAAAGGAGCATACAGAATCAAGTAAAATTTTTATTTTGTTTCATTTTTTTAAAGAATAAGGTAAACCTGGGCAGGTTTTTAGGTGGTAGGAAAGGAATCAGTAGTTAAGAAAAGACTGAAAATAAAAGAGAAAAAAATTTATGAATAAGACAAGCTTGTGGAAAAGATAGGAAAGAACAGTATTAAGGGAACAAGAAAAGGGATCAGAATTGGCAAGAAGAATAGTTATTTCCACAGATAGAATCAAAGACAGAAAGAATGAGTGAAGATGTAGATAGATTTTGAGAAAGAAGTAGGGGATATGAGAATATTCATTATAAATAGCCTCAATTTTTTGCAAAAACATTGAAAACAGCAGCATCTGCTGAAAGGAGGGGGATGAAAATAGCATAGGAGATTTGAGAAGAAAGAAGCAGAACTTTAAGGTTTGCAAAGTACTTTAAAAATATTATTTCAGGGGGCAGCTGGGTAGCTCAGTGGATTGAGAGCCAAGCCTAGAGACAGGAGGTCCTAGGTTCAAATCCGGCCTCAGATACTTCCCAGCTGTGTGACCCTGGGCAAGTCACTTGACCCCCATTGCCCACCCTTACCACTCTTGCACCTAGGAGCCAATACACAGAAGTTAAGGGCTTAAAAACAAACAAACAAACAAACAAACAAACAAACAAACAAATAAATAAATGAATGAATGAATGAATAAATAAATAAATAAATAAATAGAAATATTATTTCATTTGATACTTACAATGACCCTAGGAAGTAGGTGCTATTATTAAATCCATTTTACAGATGAGGAAACTGAGATACACAGAAGCTAAATGACTTGCCCAAGTTCACAAATTTATTAAGTGTTTAAGGCTGTATTAGAATTCAAGACTTCCTTATTCCAAGTCCAGCCTTCTATCCAATGCACCATATAGTTGGCCTATTAAAAAAACAGCTATCATTTATATAGCTCTTTTAAGGTTTGCATAGGGCTTTATATATGTTAACTTATTTGATCTTCACAAAAAATCCTGTGATTTAAGTGCTATTATAATCCCCATTTTACAAATGAGGAAACTGAGACACAGAAAGGTTACATAATTTGCACAGGGCCACATGGCTAAGGAGTGACTCAAAAGTCAAGTTTCTTTCAAAAACTCAAACTCAAGTCTTCCTGCTTCTAAGGATAGCACACAATCCACTGCACCTAGTTACCTAAGAATATTTGGAACAATCAAATTTGGGGGGCCTGACAGTCAATTAGGAAAGAATAAAATGCCTCTCATGCTAAAGTGAGGGACAAGTTGGCATAAGAAAACATAAATCTATAACTAACTTAGTTCACCTAATGGTAAGACATCCTCTAGCAGCAGGGAAATATAACTTAGAGAACAAGGATTTAGTGGTTTGGGAGTCAGGTGATCCAAGACTGAGAATTGGAAGGATATAAATGGTAGGAGAAGAGGGTAAGGAAGGCAACTCTGAAGATCAATGCATAGTTGAACTAGTTAACTATAGGGTCAAAATAGTTAAGGAATGCAAGTAAAGGCAAAACAGAGGTGATAGAAAACAGAAGGACTAGAACACATAGTGAGGATAAAGAATAGATTTGTAAGAGTAATATAGAAAAAATATGGAAATCTGGGAGAAAATGATCAGAGGGGAAATTGCAGAGTTCAAGATCATAGAAGTGGCACAACTATGAGTAAGTATACCTTCTAAGGTATGATCATCCATATAGGTATCTGAAGTAGAGTTATGAGAGTGGATGAACTAGAGAGCTTGGGTCTTTGAGGGTATATCTATCTATCTACCTAGCTAGCTAGCTATGAATGATACCTAGAAAGAGAAATCTATATATCTACAGTGATGCCTTGATACATGAGCACCTTAAGTCACAAGCAATTTGAGATACAAGCAGTTATGATCAGAATTTTTTGCTTTAAGTCACAAGCGGATATTTGAATCATGAGCTTCTGCCATCCTCTATTAGAGAGGCTGCAGAACTTTAGATTTCACAAGTTACATGAGGCTGTCTCATTTAGTTCAATGTTTATCTGGCCATGCGAGCATCTGTATTAAATTGCTTTTGCTTTCTTTATTTTTGTCTTTATTATCAGGTTTTTTTTGGCAAATTTCTTAACTTTTAACCATGGGTTCTGATGATGGAGGAATTGAAAGAGTTACAGCAGCAGCAGCAGCAGCATACAAAGGTTTTGAGGAAAATTAGTGGGGAGGAGCCTGAGGTGGATAAAGTAATCAATACAAGCGAGATTAAGGAAATGTTGAGGATTTGGTAAAAAATTAAATAGTTTATTGAAAAGAAACATCCAGAAAAAGTTGCAACAAATCATACATTGGAGTTGTATAACAACAGTTGTTTCACACATTATCAAAATGTTCTGAAAGGGAGGAAAAAACAAACTTCCATAGAAAGGTTTTTGTTGATAGACTCTCTAAGTGAAATGAAGGAAAGTGGCAAAACAACTAAAATTAAATGAAGAAAATGATAATTAAGTAAAAAAATAGCAATTAAGTTTAGCAATAAAGTTACACATCTTAAGAAATGTGTAAGGTCAATTTTGCATTTAAATGTAGCATTAAGTGTGTAGAGAGTAAGTTATGTTAAGTGACAGCACATGAAATGAAAACCTCCTCCAGCATCTTTGCCTGACCTTGAAGGTAAATAACATTTCATAAGCAAGTTTATTTCTTTGTATTCTTTTTTACCTATAAATATATTTGTTATTTTTAAAGTACATTTTCGTATTTAAAAGCATATAAAAACAAAAACCAAAAAAAGTGTGGTTTTTTGGGGGGCCAGAATGTATTAATTACATTTCCAATCATTTAAATGGGGAAATTCAATTTGACAGAAGAGCAAATTGAGTTATGAGCTTGGTCATGGAACAAATTAAACTCATGTGTCAAGGTACCACTGTATCTAGATATAACTTAATGAAATAGATTGCTTGGGGGATATGAGAGTGCTCATGACAGATGGCCTTAATTTTTATAGAGGCAATTACAGTATTTTGTAATATATATGTGTATATTTATGTTATGTATATACACATATATGTACCCTCAAACATCTCTTTATGTATATATATATTATTTATAGATACATAAACACATGTTTACATATAACATATATCTATATAAAACATAGACACACACACAGATGTCACTATGTAAGAAGTCATGGACTAAAATAGTGATAAGGAATATGAGTCAGGTACTGAACTTCCTAAGAAACAAGGGACAGTGTCCAAGTGGACAATAGATCAAACAAGGATCTTCTGAGGGGTAACAACAGGTGAAAGATTCCTTAATGGAGGAAAGGTCAGTGATTGTGGCAGAATGAAGATGTCAAAGTGGTAGTAGGAAGCAAGAATTATGCCAACTCTAGGACCAATATATCAGAAAAGAAGAATCAACTATAGCCAGAAAAGAGCAGTAGGACACAAAGGGGCTTTGTAAGGGAATGCCAACATAGAGAAACAAACCCCAAAATAATATTATAAATAAATAGGATGGCCCCTTTATTCTCCTTGACCTCATAAGCATGTCTTTTCTTATCCTTTCTACCATGAAAGAAAACTCTTCTATGTATAAACCTTATAGAGACTTTAGTATACTTGCTAAGAAAATTGGTAGCAACCCTTGGAAGTGGGCTCGATGAGTCAAAGTAGTAAGAGGTCTTCAAAATGTCACTGGGTAGACTCTAACATAAGATGTATAGAGATATGGGGAGAAAAGTAGAAATTGATGGATATCAGCAAAGGGTAAAGATCTATATTGCAGAATCAAAAAAGTTTCAGAAAGAGGTGAGTGCAAATGTTAAAGACAAATGTCTATAACTTTACAATGTCACCTAGGGTCAAATTTGTAGCCTGTGATTGTTAAGAAAAAAATAATCTGTTTAAAGAGTTGCTTTTGTTCTCCAAAGCACACACATGTGCACTTAGCAAAATGAGGCTTGTGAATAACATGACCTTTGATATATTATTTTTTATGATTTATCAAAGATTACATTATCTATGTGTTAGTGTAGCTGACTTTGAAAGAAGCTCTTTTCCTACAGAATTTGTCCATCAAGGTTTTTTTTTTTTAATACCATTTCAATTTTTTTAAATACTATTACATGGATATTGAGAGTCTAAACTCTAGAGTACAGGACTTCCAGGTTAAGATGACTGCAGAGTAGCAGCAAGACTCTTACTCTCCTTACCACCGACCAATAAATGATACCTCAAAAGAACAAAAAAAGCAAAATCCAGATGGACTCCACAATAGGGCGCAGCATCGAAGATATGTGGGATGTGGACATTTCCACGCTATAAAGGGGTAAAATAGCTCCCACCAAAACACAAGCTGACCAAACTTCCCCCACCCCACCTATGGTGCCAGAGTCAGAGCCAGCCTGCCAGAAACAGAGGGAGCATGGGGCACTCTATAGGTTCTAGGCATCTAAATGGGGCCACCAGGAGCAGCTAGATTTGAGACTCCAGGAGGCTAAAAAGTGCAGAACTTGGGCTCAGAGATAGAGCTGAAAGGAGCGGCAGACTGTAGAAGCCTCACAGACAGTAGAAGCCCTGCAGAGCCTCAAAAAGTAGCCTCAGACAAAAACTGCTCCATAGCTCCATACACAGAGAGCCTGCCCTCCTCCCTCAGATTTCTGGCTGGGAAGAAAAAACCAGCATAGTTTGGCAAACAATACTCAAGAAATACAACCTTCAACCACCAGAAAGAATAAGAGAAAGGCACTCATCCTGGATAATTTTTACAGAGAAAAAAAAAATCCAGACCACAGAGGAGATAGCAGAGGAGGATAAACAAGTAAACACATCCAAACCTTCCCCAAAAATTGAAAATTGGTCATGAGCTCTTGAAGAATTCAAATCTGAAATTATGAGAAAGGTGGAAGAGATATGGCAAGAAATGTGGGAAATAGCTCAAAAGGAAATTAACATTTTAAAACTCCCAATTAGACAGAAACTCCCAATTAGAGAAAGAAGTCCTAAAATCAAATGAAATGATAAGCAAATTGGAGACCAAAATTAAACAGCTGGAAACCATGAAAAACAGGATAGACCAAATCAAAAAGGAAAATCAAAAGATTATAGCAGAAAATCAGTCTCTAAAGACCAGAATTGGGCAAGTAGAAGCCAATGATCTTGCAAGATAGAAAACTAATAAAGCAAAGTCAAAAGACTGAAAAAATAGAAGGAAATATGAAATATCTCACTGAGAAAATGAAAGACCAAGAAAACAAGTCTAGAAGAGACAATTTGAGATATTGGTCTTTCTGAAAAATCAGAAACAAACAAGAACCTTGATAGCATACTTCAAGAAATTATCCAAGAAAACTGCCCCGATGTTCTTGAACAAGAGGGCAAAATAGACATTGAAAGATCCCATAGAACACCCTCTTCACTAAATCCTCAAAAGACAACCCCCAGGAATGCAACTGCCAAATTCAAGAGTTTCCAAGTTAAGGAGAAAATATTACAAGAAGCCAGAAAGAGATAATTCAGATATCAAGGAACACTAATCAGGATTAAACAGGATTTGGCAGCCTCCACACTAAAAGACAGCAAAGCTTGGAATATAATATTCAGAAAGGCAAGAGAATTGGGTCTACAACCAAGGATCACCTACCCATTAAAACTGACTATATACTTCCAGGGGAAAGTATGAGCATTCAACAAAATAGAAGATTTCCAAGTATTTGTAAAGAAAAGACCAGAACTGAGTGGAAAGTTTGATATCCAACTATAAAAATGAAGAGAATCATGAAAAGGTAAATAAGAAAGTGAGGGAAAGAAAAAAATTTTTTAATTTGCTTCCTTAAGGACTTTAATAAGATCAAATTATTTGTATTCCTATAAGGAAAAATGTTATATGTAACTCTCAAAAATTGTATTCACTATTATAGTAATTAGAAGAATTATTCATAGAGAGAGGTTGGAGTACTAAATGGTCTAAGATGATATGCAAAAAAAGAAAAGGGGGGGGGTGGAATAGAAGATGGTACCAAGAGAAACTTGAAGGAATAAGAAAAATAAGATAATATATACCACACAAAGAGGTGCATGGGAAGGGGAGGGGAAGAATACTATTATAAGAAGGAGAGGAAGAGAGCGTTAATAAGAAATACTTGAACCTTACACTCAGCGGAATGAATTCTGAGAGGAAAGAGCAGCTAGATCCATTGGGATATCAAATTCTCTTACCTTATGGAGAAAGTCAGAAGGAAAAAACCAAGGTGGGTAGTGGGGCAGGGAGGTCAAAAAATATGATCAAAAATAAAAAAAAATCAAAAAAATTAAAAAATAATAAGAGGGGGGGGATAGATCTTGGGAATTCTGGGAAGATGGTGGCTTAAAAGCAGCAGGGCTCCAGACCTCTGTAAACCCTTCAACACCAATCAAGGACAAAGGGCTTCAAGGGAACAGAAAACCAAATCTAAGAACAGAACAGAGCTGGAGGATCCTCCTGTTGAACCCAACTTAAAAGGTACATGGGAAAAAAAAGAAAAGAAAAGAAAGCCTGAATTCTTTGAACTGTCTGGTGGAAGGGAAAAGAAAGGAGGAAGATCACAGGTCCTGTCCCCCACCTAATGTGCTGAGACTCCAGTGGATCCTGGAATCTCAGGGTGGGCAGGGGGGTTAGTCCGGAGGGAGTGTCGTGCCAGACTCAAGGGTCTAATCACAGACAGGAGGAAGGTGGCTGGGGGAGAAACCCAGAAAGGGCTAACAAACGCTCCATCTTGCGCTGCCCCCTCACCCCTTTTCTCAAGGTTTTGACTTCAGGGCTACAGAATTATAAATCTCTGCTGCTATCTTACAAATACCTAAGAAATATACATTTAAATAACTCATACAATAAATAGTAAAATATGTAACTGGGAACAAGTAGGGAATTAAAAGGGGAAACAAAGTACAGCAGGGTAAAACTAGTCCCTCAATGACTTGGAATAGGTAACAAAACTCAAACACAGCCAGGGAGACACGTAACTTAACAGTGGGTTCTTGTAGTCTGGGAAGGAAAAGTCAAGGAAGCTTTTATAAAAAGGTTTAGTAAAGGAGCAGGGACAGGAAGTGGAGGTAAGAGCATCAATTGTCACTAAATGTCTATGGGTAACTGCCAAGAAAATGTTGGATAGGGAAATAGCTTCTCTAACACTAAATACAAGCAGCCAGCTTAGGCAGGGCTGATAAAGCAGGGGTAATTAGGAATCTCACAGAGAATGGATGATACCACTGAATGGTTTTCAAGCTGGATCAAGTCTCTGGGAACTCCAGGTAAACAGCCAAGTAAATCCACTGCAGAAGTCAGGGAGAAAGATAAATCTGCATGTCCAACATACAAGATAACACTCTAATCTCAACCTGAACTTCCTGGGCTTGATAGATGATCTTGAATATTCTTCCCAAGGCACAGAGATAACCCAAAATCCACAGGCTCTTCAGTTTGTTGCTTAACTCCAACTCCCAAAAGCCAACTGCCATTACAGAGAGTCACTGAAAAAGGTCCCTCTGCAGCATTCCAGATTTGGCATGTTCAGCTCTGCCAGCTTTTTCCTGATCTGCTTTTTCACTAACTATAATAAATCCTAATCTATAATTTTTCTATAACAATAGAAATATTAATTTTAGTGTTAACTAAGCTAGTGATCTTATGGTTCTACACTAGACATCATAAAAACCTGGGTTTATAGTCTCCCTCAAACATATATTAGTTCTGTCACACCTGACAAATTATTTGACTATATGTAAATATAGTCAAATAATATGTATAGCTGCCTACCAACAAAGAAATTTAAACCACTTCTTGAAATAAAGCCCAATTCATTAAGAGGGCATAGAGCATGGGGGCAGCTGTGTAGCTCAGTGGATTGAGAGTCAGGCCTAGAGACAAGAGGTCCTAGGTTCAAATCCAGGCTCAGACACTTCCCAGCTATGTGACCCTGGGCAAGTCACTTGACCCCCATTGCCCGCTCTCCACCTAGGAACCAATACACAGAAGTTAAGGGTTTAAAAAACAAAAACAAAACAAAAACAAAAAAAGAGGGCATAGAGCCCTAAAATATCACTACTCCAGAAGTTTTGTCAAACTGATCAATAATAATATTTTAAATAAAGGAAAGGAATTCCAGTTTCTTATTATTAAAAACTATCTTTGGACAGCAATAAAAATTAGAATTTATCTAAACAATCTTTTTTGTTCCATTTACAAATGTATATTATAGAGAAATTTGATATACAGTTGTCCAAAGAATTCTAGATGTGGGAACTAGTTAGATATACAATATCCGATGGCTTATTTTTATAGAATTTTCAGGTCCCTCTGGTTATCTTGGTAAATGTACACTCTTAATTGTTCATTGTGCATTCTGAACATTCTTATTTCTGATGCCTTTCTGATCCTCTCCCCCAATCCCTCATAGCTTCCATAAACTGCTTTTAAAAAGCAAGAAAGCAGGAAAGCAAGGAAGAAAGCAAGAAGGAAAACAAGGAAGAAAGCAAGAAAGGAAAGAAGGAAAGAAGGAAGGAAGGAAGGGAGGGAGGGAAGGAGGGAAGGAAGGAAGGAAGGGGAAAAGATAAGGAAAGGAAAGGAAAGGAAAGGAAAGGAAAGGAAAGGAAAGGAAAGGAAAGGAAAGGAAAGGAAAGGAAAGGAAAGGAAAGGAAAGGGAAAGGAAAGGAAAAGGAAAGGAAAGGAAAAGGAAAGGAAAAGGAAAAGGAAAAGGAAAGAAAAGAAAAAAATCCCACCTGAGGTCTGAGCAATTAAAAGTTTTACAATACCCTACTGTATAATATATGATCTATTTCTACTATAGGATTGATAAAGGGGAGATATGTCTTTAATATGTCTAAGGTTTCATTTAATTTCCTTCCTTGATTTATTAGTTCTTGCTATTTGTACTCATTTCTCATAGATGGTAGGAACATATCCTTAGCTATTTCCTATAAATCTAATCCTGATGGATAAGCAAAAGGATGGAATTGTTGTGAGGAGGATTACTTAGTTATCATTTAGGAGACCTAACAGGAAGGGCTGGAGAATTCCAAATGGAATAGGGAAGGAGGAAGTGGGGCTTGCTCTCTCTCTGAGATGGACTCCAAAGTGGTTGGGACAAGCTGTAACTGACCCTGGGAGACCTCAGAGCTAGTGGAGTTTTACCCTGATTCCCTGAGATCTTGGAGAGTGGTGAAGGTTGAAAGCAGAAGACATCAATACTGCAAGTCAACACTAAGTAGGGAAGTGGCCTGTGATCTGGTGGACAGCTTGCAGACTTCTCTCCCTACCTGGCTACTTTAGATCATCAATTCTGAGGGAGTTGTCTCCTGGCATCCTGAAAACATCTCTGGAATAGTTGTGAGACCCCAAGTTCAAGCCCCTTCCTCAGGTCCTTAGCCAAGCTGTCAAAGCCTGGCAGAAGCCAGGTTGGCTAAGGATCTTACCCCTTTTGACTCCAGTCCTGGGTTGTTAGTCATAGTTTTACCTGTGTGTTTTTAGTAATTTAAAGTCCTCTTTGTGTGTATGTAATAATCTAAATTTATTCCAGGCTGGGTGGGGCAGAGTGACAGTTGGTCAGGCTTAACTGCCATTTCAGTCAATGGTCATTCTCTTATAGTTAAACCTGATTCCCTGGCTTGTAAAGTCTTACCCATTGTCCCTTCCTGTCTCCCATCCACCCCCACTGAGCCCACATTTTAATATTTAAGTCAACTTCCCTGGTTTTCCCCATTATACAATGCAATATCAGAAACAACTGGGGATGCATTCCACCATTTATGATAAACAAGGCCAAATTCCTGGAATGTAGTGTTAGCAAGAAAGGAAATTTCAAGTTCAGGTAATGAATTAGGGAATAATATACATTTCAATAGCTTGAATAAGGAATCTCTCATATAAAAATTAGGTTCTCATTGTCAGGGTAGTTGGAAGGAGAAAGCATGGTATAATGGAAAGGGCAAGTGGATTTGGAGGCAGAAGACTAGGTTTTAATCGTAACTCTGCAATTTACTATGTGACACAACCTCTCTGGTTCTCAGATTCCACATTTGTAAAATAATATGGTTGTACTAGACAGCCTCAAAGATACATTCTATCTCTATACCTATGAGCCTATAAATGAGGCCAAATTCTTTAAAATCAGAGAACTGCAGCACAGTGTAATAAGACACAGCACTAAATTGGACTTTAGTCCCAACTCTGCCCTAACTAGCTGGGTAACCTTGGACAAATCACTTAAGTGATTTGGACCTGTTTCTTCACCTGTAAAATGAAGAAGTTATGCAAGATGATGTCAAAAGTCCTTCTAAAATTCCATGATCTATGGTGAAATCAAAATCACAGAATCATGGAATTTTGGAAGTGAAAGAGATCTTAAAAGTTATCTAGTCTACACTCAACACCATTCTTTTATGGCTGTGCCACATGTTTATATTCTTCATCCTCTAATAACTTTTCTTGCTCATCTTTCTCTGTATATCTATGATATACATTTTTTTTTATTTTAAACCCTTAACTTCTGTGTATTGACTTATAGATGGAAGAGTGGTAAGGGTAGGCAATGGGGGTCAAGTGACTTGCCCAGGGTCAAACAGCTGGGAAGTGTCTGAGGCCGGATTTGAACCTAGGACCTCCCATCTCTAGGCCTGGCTCTCAATCCACTGAGCTACCCAGCTGCCCCCTATGATATACATTTTTAATCTAATTTGATTACTGAATTTTCTATGTCCAAAGCACTCTTTAGATAACTTTTTCCTCTTTGTTGTAATTGTTTATCTTTGTATATTTAGAATTTCATTCCTAATAGCTTTTTATACCTCTTAGTCCATGAAGATCACAGCTATTCTTTTTTTAACTCCTTTTTCCCCAAAACCCAGGATGCAGGTTAGAATTATCCCAGCTTTTCTTTAACACAAAAACTATTAAGTAATGGTCATTTCCTCTCAATATTATCATTTCCAACCCATCAAACAGCTCTTCTGTTGGAGACAATTATCTAAAGAACAGAATTTCCCCTAGTTAGTTCCTCTATCTTTACATAGAATTATTATTATTATTATTATTATTATTATTATTATTATTGTTATATTAGGCCTCAGTGTCAGGCATTTCTCAAATTCATATTTTTCTTCTTTAAGTCCAGGTGATTTTATATGTCTGCTAAAAATACCACTTCCATTTCTACCTCCTTTGTCCTTCACTCAGACTTTCCACCATGCTTCTTCGTTCTTTACACTATGCCATCCCAATTCTCTCTATGTGACTGCCACTTAATGAATCAATAAGAATTTATTAAGTGCTAACTATGCATCAAGAACTATGCTAAGTGCAACTATTCCTTGTCCTCAAAAAGTTTATATTCTAACAAGGGAGACAACATGTATGATAGGTACATATAAGGTACACATGAAGTTGCTAATATAATATTGATAGCTCACTTTTATATTTTACTTCAAGATTTGCATTTTAACTCATTTGATCCTAAGAGGAGAAGGTAGCAAAAGGTGTCATTTAGGCTAAGTCTTGAAGGATTCTGGGGTGCAGAGGTAAAGAACACTGCAGGAATGGAAGAATATGTGAGCAACAGTAAGCAGACCAGTTTATACCCACTTTGTGGACTGTGAAACACACAAAGAAGAGTCAAGTATAAGAAGACTGGAAAAGTAGGAAGGGGCCAAGTTGTAAAGGTCTTTAAATGCCAAAGCAAGAATTTTATGTTTGATGCTAGAGTTAATAAAGAGTCACTAGAGTTTATTGTAGGGGTAGGGAGCAAGTGAGTAAAGGATAGATTGGAGTAAAGCAATACCAGAGACAGGGAGATGAATCAGAAAGTTATTTCAATAGTCTAGACGCAAAACGACTAAGATGTACAGTAGATGCTTAATAAATGCTTAATTACTAAGGTGGTAGCTGTATAAATGAAAATAAGGCAACAGATGTAAGAGATTGTTAAAGTAGAAAATTAGAAATTAAATTAGAAAATTAGAAATTAAATTAGAAAATCTGATAAAAGAATGGATATTTGGGGTGAATGCAAGTGAGGAACCAAGGACAGGGAGGATGGTGATGCTCTTAATAACAGAAAAGTAAAGAAGAGGGAAGACTTTGTGGAGGAAAGATAATGAGTTCTTTTTTGAACATAGATCTTGAAATGCCTACAAGATATCAAATTTGAGATGTCCAAAAGGCAGTACAGGACAGGAGCTACCTTGAGAGAGAAAATATGACTGGTTATATAGTTCTGAGAAGTATCTCTTAAGATATTATTTGAACTCATGAGAGTTCATGAAATTAAGATCATATAGAGGAAAAAAGAGAAGAGGCCCTAAGATAGAGCCTTGGGAACATCAATGACTAATGAGTGTGGCCTGGATGAAGGTCCAACAAAGAACACTGTGGGACAACCGGGAGAAAGCAGTGTCCCAAAAACCTAGGAAGGAGAGTACCTACGAGGAGAAAGCAATCAATAATAGTCAAATGCTACACATATATCAGGAAGCTTGAGGACTGAGAAGAGGCAATTAGATTTTAACAATTAAAAGAACATTAGAAACTTCAGAGAGAGCAGTTTTAAGTGAATGATTAGATGAGAAGTCTTAGGAGCAAGTATCAAGAGATAAAGTAAAGGCACCTAATATAGATGATTTGAAATTATAGAAAGCTTATTAAGCTGAGAAAGAAAGATAAGTAGAAAAATTAGATAGCAGGTGAATAAATTTAGATAGCTTACCTATTAGTTTGGATTAGAAAACACTATTCTAGACCAGAAGTCAAGAACAACCAGACTTGAAGATAGGAAGGAGGAAGATTGTAGTTAAGGGAAATTGCAGAAGAATAAGGTAGATATTATGAAATCACAGTAATGACAAAGAAACCCAATTCCAAAGGGGTTAAAAATAATTACACTGTGAATCAAATAGAGAAATAATTTATCTGTCATTTACTACTTATGTAACCTTGGGCTATTCACTTAATCCTCTTTTCCTCTTCTTGAAATAACTACCTCTGAGGTCCTTCCCAACTCTAGATTTATGATCTTACAGACTTTATAAAAGTCTGTGAATGGACAAGGTATATGAGATAATTGCTTAAATATATGTGTATATAACTTTTTGTTATGGTTTTTTACAATGTATGATGTTACATCACTATCATTCTTACAAAATCTGAATGAAGCATCATTAGTTTGACACAGTACAAACTTGGTTTTCTATATGATTATACAAGCCAAAATAATTAACAAAGAATTATGCAAAATTATTTTTAAGAGAAAAATTTACCTTGACTTTGAGTCAGGTGAAGAATCTTTGATGTAACATATCTGGCAGCTTCTGCTTCTGGACATTCATAGTTGATCTTCTCCAGCTGAGCCAGGAGAGCCACAATCCGAGAATTACTAGTAAGGCTAAAAAAAATGTTATTTTATGGTTAGACTGCATACTATATTTGTAATTTTAAATATAGTTCTTTCTTTACTATTACCAAGTAACATCAATTCAATTTAATTCAACATCTACTGAGCATTTTATACAGAGCACCCTAGGTGCTAGATGAGATTCAAAGTTTAGATAAGACACCTCTCCTCCTTCATATAGCAAATGTGGTAGTATGGCATACTGAAAACTATGAGGCAAAAATAAATTTAAAAGAACATTAAAGAGTAACAAAAACAATCTGTTATATGAGGTCCTGGGGAGAGAAAGAAGGAAGAAATCAGCCAAACATGGCAGCTCCCTCCTCAAAGCTCAGCACCTAGATGTTGCCTTTATACTGATCCCACTCTCCTTGGTATCAGTTATCTGTGTACTCCTTTTTCCCCTGTATATATTGTAAGTTCTTTGGGAGCAGGGCCTATATCCTCTCTACATTTGTATTATTAGCACCCTGCCATAATATTTAACATATTACAATTACTAAATTATTTTGTTAATTTAAATAAATTTTGAATGGGACTATAACAAACAAATACAGGGAGAGGTAACATTCCAAAAACAAGAAACAATATTTTAAAAGGTACTAAAAATGGTCATGGAGCTCCATGATCCCATACCAAATTTTAGATATATAAGTAACACTCTTGTAAGGGAAAGTTCAAGTTCAGGCTCTCACCAAATGTCTTAGAATCATACATTTAGAACTAGAACTCCCTTGTTTCAAAAAAAGAAAAAACTGAGGCCAAGAAAGTTTAAATGCCCAAACCAGTCACAAAAGTATTATAACAAGTGGCAGAATTTGGATTTGAACTCACATTTTGACTCCAGATTCAGCACTCATTCCACTGAATCAGAAAATACTAAGTATTTTAAGTAAAAAAGCTATTTTAATAGAGACTATATCTGACTAAGTTACAATTCCACTACAAATTCATTTTAGAGCAGTAAAGCCTCCAGAAAATTCATATTTAAAATTATTATTACAGAATATGATTCTAAGTAGTTTAAAAGTCATTACTGCCAAAGGCCTTTTGTAATGTATTATTTTAATGTAAAAATTCTGAAAACAAAAAATACTGAATCTATTCAGAAAAATATCTTTCATTTTTATTGACATCAATTTATATTACTCAAAAAGGTCTTTATATAAGAAGCAATTCAAAAAATATACGAGATATATTCTGCATATAAATGTTTAGTACATATTTAATCATCAAAAAAAATTTAAGGCAAAATTTGATCAACAATGTTGAAAAAAATACAGGAATAACGATAATATCACCAAAAACCGCATGAGATTAACTAACCTCTTTCTTTCCCAGCCACAACACCCAGACTCAAAATCATCAGAAACACTTGTTTGTATATGATGTAAAAAGAGCTTCCTCAGTAATTAATCTCATATTAATGATTAGTGTCAAGACTCTGATCTGACATTAATCACTGTGTGAGCATCAGTGAGTCATGTAGTTAACCTTGTCTGGCTCAGATGACTTCCAAAGTCCTTCTAGCTCAACACTAAAAGTTAGAATAGATATAATCACTAGAGGGCAGCACTCTCTTTGAAATGATTTTACTCAGTAGTACAGCCTGGGCTGAAGCATAGAAGTCTTAAGAATTCATTTAAATTCAATTTGTAAATAAGAACCAACTAGGTTCACTTTCTTAGGGCTCCACAACATTTCACTGATGGCCACAGTACTCTTGCTGATGTTCTTATCCTGATGCTTCCCAAGACACAACTACCTTAAGCAAGATGCTTCACAAAGCATTATACAAAGAAGCTCAACAAAAATTATTAATGAGAGTTGGGACTGAGTAGAGAAAGAGAAAACTAGGAAGTCAAGAAAAACTAGGTGCAAATTTCCCCTCTTAAAATATATTGGCTGGAAGATCTAAGCAAGTTCCTTAACTTCTCAGTGTCCTAAATAACCCGTTAGGACAACATGTAGATGCAGCTCAGTGGCTCAGCAGAAAGAGAGCCAGAACTGGAAACAGGAGGTCCTGGCTTCAAACCTGACCTCAAATACTTCCTAGCTGTGTGACCCTCAGCAAGTCACTTAACCCTATTCACCTTGCCTTTACCACTCTTCTGCCTTGGAATCAATACTTGGTATCAATTCTAGGATAAAAAATAAGGCTGTTTTTTTTTAAATTTAAAAACATTTTAAGACTATATGTAGCACAGCAGATGCACATTTATATTTACAGTGTGGAAATCACAGGTCTAGCACAAAAAAAAAAGGAAATTAATTGACACTGATCATTCATCTTTGATAATGAATCATTATTGCAAAATTTTAAACCATTAGTAAAAACACTCTCTCTTGAAGATTTATCTAGATGAAAATTAAATTAGATGATATTAAGATCCTTTGGGGCTCTAAATCTATAATCCAATAATCTATCTTTCATGATTATTAAAATACTTAAGTTTCTTCTAATCAACCCTGTCATATATCTACCTGCTGACAACTTTATTTTTTTCTAAAGCAAGTGGATCCCCAAAAAATGCTAAATTTTTACTATTCAAGCCAAAGGTATATACTTAAATTATTTCATATAATTTTATGCTAATTGGCCTGAATTTATAATTTATTTTTTATTAATAGATTTTTTTTTAGATTTTATTAATAAATTGTTTTTTTGTTTAGTTGTTTCAGTTTTGTCGAATTCTTTTTGACCCCATTTGGGGTTTTATTGGCAAAGATACTGGAGTGGTTGGTCATTTCCTTCTCTAGCTCATTTTACAGACCAATAACTGAGGCAAACAGGGTTAAGTGACTTACCCAGAATCACAGAGCTAGCAAGTGTCAAAGGCTAGATTTGAGTTCAGGAAGATGAGTCTTCTTAAATCAAGGCCTAGCACTCTAACCATTGTACCACCTAACTGCCGTAATATATCACTTTACCAAACATGAATTTTTACTTTAATAACAAATCAATAGTACTGACATATTTTTAAAGAATCAAAGTTTAAAATATCTGATTTTGGCTCAGCATAATGTGGAAAGAAAAACAAAATCATCTTCATAAATCTCACAAAGGCGGAAATCACAAAGCTTCATTAATACAGAGTTGCTTACTAAGATGTTGGTAAAACAAGATGTTTATAAATTAAGTGAAGTTTTATCTTTTGTATTCCTTTCTGTAGCCTACTACACACACACACACACACATACATAGAATGGGCACCTTAGTAACCAGTGCCTTCATGTAGTCTATGATGCCTAATAATGCCTCAAATAATCCTAGCCTTAAAATGTACCTCTTGTGCTACATATAGGTACTCTATACCTGCTTTACAATAATTTATTTCTCTAAGCACATGAGGCTCAAATCTATATATCTGGCATTAATCTCTCTCCTAAGGTCCAGTCACACATCTCCAACTGTCTACTGGACATCTCTACTTGGATGTGGTATAGGCATCTTAAATTTAATTTATCCAAAACAAAATTTAATATATTTGAATGAGTGAATATGAATTGAGGGTCTGAATTTTTTGAACCCCTTCCTTTCTTTTTAGGAAAACAAGTAAAAGCATAAGTGAAAGGCAATGGTTAGCCACTAACTGAGCTCCAGTAAGGTTCTTTCAAATACAGAGTACAGAGCAAGCTCTCCAAAGAAGAAAAATTACATGGTCCTCCCCTTAAAAGAGCTTTATATCTACCCTAGGTGAGGATTATTAAGTATGACACAAGGAAAAGTATGGTAACAGTGTATTAAGGGTATTATCCTAAGAGCTATTTAATGTATTAAAAGTTACCCCTTAACCTTAAATCTTTCCCTGGAGACCATGAGAGGCACTAGTTCACCCATATACCTTTCTAAAATTCTTGGAAATGATTGGCTCCATCCCTGAAAGCAAGAGAGGGTGAAGCAACATTTGAACTAAAGGGAGAAGAGTAAACCTGAGACTGACATGGCCATGACATGGTGCAGGCATGGCCAGATGAGTGGGCAAGCACATGATAGAAGGAACTGAATCAGATGCTGATTCCATTCTAATTTTTTTAATCAGAAGAAAGTCTCTAGGAGCATTTTGGGACATGGATATAAAGTATGTTTATTCACTGAAACATAGCTACTTTTAAAATATCCCTTTAGGCTATTTAATTTTGCAGAGGTTACATTTTACCTATTCAATTCTAGAATTCTATTATTTCTTAAATTAGTTTATTTTAAATTGACATTCTAAAAAATATCATTTTCCAAGTCTGACCCTAGCAATACCCACCAGGTAATGGGAAGTCAATAGTACCTGTGTGACTTATACCAAGTCACTTCTCAGGGCTTGAGTTTCCTGATCTGTGAAATGAGAGTTGTATTAGGATCTCTTAAGTTCCTTCCAATTCTAAATACTAACATTTCTTGTACTTATGAAGGCAGAAAACACACACACATACACACCTCGCAATCTCATTAAAAAATTCTAGAATATGACAATCAAAAAATCTTAAGCAATGGATATTACATTATTCACATACAGTTCAAATTTAATGAAGCAAGTCCAGATAACTCCTCAAAGGCATAGTAGAAAAACATGGAAAAATAAAAATTATTTAAAATGTGTTTATGGTTTAGTTAGTTGTTTTTGACAATTATTAGGTTTTAACTTGTCTGAAACTTCATTTTACTAAGAAAAAAGACAATGTTAATTCATAAGTGCTTCCTTTCATAAGTTAATCTTGCTTAATTTTTTTTACTTCTCTCACCCACTATTACTCTCACCAAAATATTTATGAAAGTGAATATGAATTTCAATAACTTCATTATTGTAGTAGTTAGATATGTTGACATATGAGATCAAGAACCTTCTAAGAAGGAAAAATAACTACTTTTAGTCTCTCTTATACAATGCTTAAATAAACATAAAGCTTCTTGTTTAGGAATAGTTTTTGGCTCAAGGCCTCAAAGAAAGAAAGAGAGGAGGGGATGGAGGGAGGGAGGGAGGGAGGGAAAGAGAGAGGGAGGGAGGAAGGAAGGGAGGAAGGAAGGGAGGGAGGGAGGGAGAGAGAGAGAGGGAAAGAGGGAAAGTCAGGAGGTTAACAATTATTTGTTAAACACCTACTCTGTGCCAGGCATTGTGCTTGCTAAGTACTATAGGGATATGAAGAAAGGCAAAAGAGAAGTCTCTGCTCTCAAGGAGCTCACAGAATAATGGGAAAGACTGTGCAAACTACTAGTTGCAAATGAGATATACAGGACAAATAAGATATACAGTACAAAAAAGAGGCAAGGTTTAGTATTAAGCAAAACCATCTTGATGGAGCTAGGGTTTTAACTGAGACTTGGAGGAATCCAGGAGATGGAAGAGAGAAGGGAGAACACTGTAGGCAAATGGGAGAACCAGGGAAAATACCTGGTATCAGGAAAGGCTATCATTTTGTGAGAGAGAGCAAGGAGAAGAGTGTCAATGGATTGCAGAGTACATTATGTAGAGGAAAGAGAACTATAAGAAGTCTGGGAAGGTAAGAAAAAAGCAGGTTGGTCATGAAGGATTAGGAGAACCAAAAAGATGATTATCCTCAATACTATTTTTAAATGAATAAAAACAAAATATATACAAGTGCAAAAGAAACCAATTATATTAAAATAAAGTTATAAAAATATTGAAAATACAAATTCCTGGACCTGAGGTTAAGAACTCTTGTTTAGTTGCAGGTTTTATTAGCTAATTACTGTGGAGAAAACAATAACCAGGTGGCCAATCCTTCCAAATATAGTGATGAAAGGCACTCCAAATTTAACTTGGTTAAATGTGTAACACAGTTAACAAATACATAATTCTTTGTTGGGTCACATTTGAGATCTTTTCAGTTTAATAGGCCCTATCTTATGCTCCATCAGCACTACTAAAACACCCAGGATCATTTCAACATCACAATGAAGCACACGTGCACATAATTTCAATCTCAAAACAAAAATACTTCAGAGCCCAGTGACAGGAGGAAAAAATTTTTAGACAAGTCAGGTGAACTAAGTCCCAGGGTTACAGAGAAAGGCAAAAAAACAACCTCTGCTCTAAAGACATTCAGAGACCAATGGGGAAACAACATGCAAACAACTATGTATAAATGATAGATACAGAACAAATTAGAAATAATCTCAGAGGAAATGCACTATTTTGCATTTAAAGCTAATAATTTTCTTGCCTCTATGGTCATGCTCTGATAATTCTCTTGGAAAATATTTTGATAAATGTATAGTTTACATATGTAAAATGCATGATTTTTGTTCACTCCAGAAAAGAAAAGATGATTATGGATGTAAGGGTGGGGTTACATTGATTATGCCACACACTTAAAAGTAATTAGTCTTTCTATTCTTCGTTTGCCTTACTTTCCACTCCACAAACTCTGCAATCCAATAACACTGACATCCTTGCTGTTTTCATGGGATACTCCATCTCTGAACTCCAGGGATTTTCCCTGGCTGCTGCCCAGGCCTGGAACTCTCTCTCATCCTCATTTCTGCTTCCAGGCTTCCCTAGCTTCCTTTAAGTGTCAGCTAAAGTCCTACCTTCCACAACAAAGAACCTTTCCCTGTCCTCCTTACCTTTACTGCCTTTGTTTTAAGACTACTGCCAGTAACCCTGTATATATATATATCTTGTTTGTACAAAGTTGTATACATATTGTCTCCTCCATGTTCCCCTTCATTGGACTGAAAAGTCCTTGAAAGGAGGGACTATTTCCCCAGACTTAGCACAGGAACTGAGACAAAGAAGTATTTCATAAATATTTATTGACATTATTTTGTTATGTAAAAACATTTCTTGATGGGATTGATGAATATTCAGTCTAACACACAAATTTTAAGGCTGAATATTTCCTTGAATCAATCCAAGTCTCTATGTAAGAGACATGGTCACAAAGAAAAGAAAAAAGCTATCTCAGAACCAGGAGATTCTGAGGGTCTGGAAGTAGAGAAGTTGGAGCAAACATGTAATCTCAGCATATTTATGGGGAACAAAGGTAGGACTGTTCTGTGGCAGAGAAAGGTGATATCAAGAAAGATCATCAGCAATACAAGAATCTCAGAACAAAAGACTCAAACTGGAGTAAGTCTTGAGAAAAGGCCATCTCTTTCCCCAACCTTCTGTCCCAGGACCTGTCTATTCACAGACACCATGATAAAATGTTATTTTTGTATGCAAAAATTTCCAATAAACTATTCTGGCTCAACCACAAAAAAAACAGGGTTAACTAGAAACAAAACTTAACATAAAGTTAGGCACAGAGAACAACCTTGATCTCAAAGTTAAGAATTTTCCTAACCAGGGGTTTGAGGTAACTGTGACTGAACTCATAATTTTATCTAAAATAAATTCCCTAAGGCTAAAGATGAGGGAACCATCTAAACCTTTGGAATCATATTTTGATTTTAGAGGTCAATAAATATCTCCATGTTCTATTACAATAGAAAAACATCACAAAAGAAATGAGGAATTTTCTCTTTAACAAAAGAATTAGTTCAGCCTCTCTAGACATAAAAGATAGTGTTTAACTTAGAATAAGAGTCCTTAGGTTTGAACCCTGCCTCAGTCACCTATGGGATTTTCTATATGACTATAAACAAATTAACTTAACCTTTCAGAGTTTCATTTTTGTCAGTTTCAACTGAAGAAAATAATAGTTCTTACAACTTTATCAAAATATTCAACCGTTGACAGTCCTACTATAGCAAACTACATAAAAAAACATGCAACAACTTAATAATTAAAAAACCTTTGTCACTTTGTTACTAATATCTTTCTCAAATCAAGGAACCTTGATGTATCAAGAAGCATATTAGACTTGTGTGAAGCTTGTCACTTACTAGTCATATGACCTCAAGCAAGTTCTTCAACTTCTATCCTCTCTTGCTTAAAATTCTCTCCCTCCTTAGCTTTTTGACAAAATATTATTCTGGTTTCTCTGCCTGCAACTCTATGACCATCCTCCTTAGACTCCTTTGCTGCACCTACTTAATCCCTTACACTCCCCGATTAAGATTTAGTCTTTAACCTTCTGCTTTTTTTCTATATTCTGTCCCTAAATGACATCCTCCTTTCCAAAAATGGAAGGAAAAAAACTTAATCATGGAATTGTGCTGTTTTGCTTGGGGACTTTATTAGGAAAGCATCAAAAGCTGTTTTTTTTTAAGTTTTGGGGGGTTTTATTTTGAAAGCATCAAAAGCTGTTATTAAAAGTTGAATCTAGTAAACAGATATGTAAAAAGATTTATGATCTCAACACAGAACTACTCATTAATGTAATAAAGAAAAACCTTGGAAGTTATAAGAACCATGCGTCCTAATTAAGTGAAAGCACAGAACAGTGAAAAGAGAGCTAGCCTTTGAGAGTCAGGAAGACCTGAGCTCAAGGCCCACTTCTAACACATACTAGCCATGTGACCATGGACAGTCATATTATCTCTCAGCACTCCAAGAAACTTTCTAAAGCTACAAATTACAGGTAAGTTGTGAATTGACATTGGTAGGAAATGTTTCACAATTGATCTACATACAAGGATGAAATCAAGTGGACCAAGTGGATCTTTCTTCCCTGCCCCATGAACATAAAGAAATTTTTCTAATCATTCTTTAAGCATTACAGGATCATAGATTTAGAACAGGAAAAGACATTAGACACCATTTAGCCCAACCCTTTTACAGATGAGAAAACTGAAGCACAAAAGGTTAAATGATTTGCCCCAGCAGTTCATAGAAATTGGTGACAGAGGCAAGATTTGAACCCAGGTCCTCTGACTTCAAAGCCCTTTTTACCATATCACATTGATTCATATATAACTATTATATTCATAACAAACTTTTGTAAGCAATTCATACTGGAGTTAGCATTGGTTTAAAAATAAAATGTTAATATATTAACCATTCTTTTCACATTGCTGAAAAACAGAAACTAATCATTTTATATGAAATTATTAAAACAAGACCACCAGTGACACAACTGAAAAAAAGGCTGAAATGTAGAATTCATATAAAAGCAAAATATCTTTTCATAACACATTTGAGTTAACAAATCAAATAAACTGTTGCCTCATTATTATATGATCTATTCTAACAGAGAAGTTGGAAAGAAGAATCATCTGTCTCTACCCTCAAAGTAAACTATTATAAATACCAAAAGACCTTCACCCATAATATAGGTGCAGGTAACACAAAGTCTGGCCTCAAGGGCTTATATCCATTCCATTGTCACATACATTAGAATTTATATACAAAGTAATTTTGGTGAGGCAGCAAGGTGGCTCAGGAGATAAAAAGCTAGGCCTAAAGACAAGATGTCCTGCGTTCAAATTTGGCTTCAGACAGTTCCTAGCTGTGTTACCTAGGGCAAATCACTTAACCCCCATTGCCTAGCCCTCACCTCTTCTGCCTTAGATCTAATAGTTGGTATTGATTCAAAAACAGAAGGTAAAGATTTTAAATAATTATTATTATTTTGGCAGGGAGTCACTAGCAGCTAGGGGAATCAGGAAAAGTTTCTTGCAAAAATTGGAAAATTTTTTTAACTTTGAAGGCTGTTAAGGATTTTAAAAAAGTAAGGGAGCAAGCACATTCCAAACAAGAGAAAGTCTATGAGAAGGCATAAAAACAAGAGATAGAATGTCATTTGTGAGCTACAGCAAAAAGGACAGTTTGACTGGCCTGAATAGTGGGAAGAAATTGGGTAGGTAGATAATAAAGCTGAATGGTAGTTTGGTAACAGGCTATAATATATTTTAAATGTCAAGAGTATCTAGATCCTAGAGGCAAAAAGGAGCCACTCTAGCTTGGTTTAGCAAGGGTTGATAATGTAGTCAGGCCTATGCTTTAGGAATACCACTTCAGTATCTGTGTGAAGGATGGAATGGAGATAAGAGAAATTTTTCAGCAGGAAGATCAATTAGAAAGCTATTGAAATAGAAGTGATGATAACACAAACTAGGCTAGTAGGTTAGAGGACAAACGTAATAGATGTTGTAGAAGTAGATGTGTCAAAACATAACAATTAATTGTATGGGAGAAGGGAGAGGGTGTGAAGAAGAGTGAGGACTTGGTGAGTAGAAAGATGGTAATGCATAAGAGGAGTGGATTTGGAAGAAACAATAATTCATTCTCGCTTTAAACAAATTAAATCAGAGATGCCTAAGGAACCTCTGTTTTAAAATGTCCAAACTGTTGTTGCATAACTGGAGTACAGTAAAGAAACTGTAAATTAGATAAATAGATCTAAAAGTCCTAATTATAAAGGTGATCATTTAACCCACAGAAACAGAATCAGAGTGTAGAAAGAGAAGGGAAGAGAGCACTGGTTAAAGGACAGGTCATAGGGATGATTCAGGAAAAGAAACTGAGAAGGAATATCATATAGGTGGAAAAAACTAATTTGTATCATGAAAACCCCAGGAGAAAAAAGTACTCAGGTCAACAGCATGAAATAACACAGAGAAAGCGAGACGAAAGAATATGAGAACCCAGGGTCACTGTCACATCATAAGGAGTCTTTGGAATAGGATTTTGTTAATGAAGTATATAATACATTTTAGAAACTGTTCGTCAAAAACAATTTAAAAGACAAAGCTAGAAGGAGCCCTTGAGATAACCTAGTGTAATCTTATTTTAGTTGAATTCACACTTGAGCTAAGTGAATTTCCCTGAAAATTAAAGTTTATTTGTAGCATTTCATTTCCCCCAAAACAATGCCTAATACATGAGATGTTACACTATATAAATCATGTCTTTTTTCATTGAGAGGAGATAGATAATGATAAGGTAGCATGGCATGGTGGATAAAGGACTAGACCTGGAGTCAGAAAGACCTGGGTTCAAATCCCACCTTGGACACTTACTAGCTGTGTGACCCTGGGCAAGTCACTCAACCTCTCTGTGCCTCAGTATCCTCATCTGTAGAATAAGGGAGTTGGACTCGATGGCCTCTAAGATCCCTTTCAGCTCTAAATCTATGATCCTATGATAGCTGGCAGAATGAAGATTCAAAATTATCTCAACAGGATGGGACAATGAGCTGAAACAAACAAAAAAGAAGATGAAATTTAATAGGGATGAATATAAAGTCTCACATTTCTAAAAAAAAAATCAGTTGAATAAGGTCAAGATAGAAGAAACTTGACAGCAATAATTTGCTTTTCTTAAATTTTCATTTTTATTATGAACTTAAACATCAATAAACACATATAATGGAAGAGAAAAGTATAGTGTATATGGAACTATGGACTCCTGTTACACAGCTCAATAAGAAAGCAAAGTATATAATAAATTTAATATGGCAATAACCAAACTCCCTTATTGTCTGTGTCCTCTTCTGAACCTCCTGCTCTCTTCATGGCAGTAATTTACATAGAAAAGATCTGAGGAAGTTGTTAACTGAAATCTCAAAATAACAGTTTTACTAAAAAATCCTGGTCTGCCTCAATAGAACAGCACCAAGGTGATAGGGATACGGAACAGACTTGTGATTTCATTATTACAGGGAACATTTAGCTGAGTAAACTCCTTTTACCAAGACACTGGCAGCTTCTCTTTAATACATAGTCTGAGGGAGTTGCCTACAGAACTGAGTGTGACTTCTCCAGGGTCACACTACCAGCATGTGTGAGAGGTAGGACTTTTATCTGATGCCTTACTAGTTCCAAAGTCAAGTTTTCTATCCACTAAGCCACGCTACCTCTCATAGCATCAAATCATGAAAAATTATCATCTCATTATTCTCTGAATTGGTCATAACACATCTCAGTACTATCTTCAATTTGTCTAGAGAGGCAGGTTGTCACTCAACATAAGAAAGTTCTCTCTAAAATGAGAGCTGGCTAATCCAGGAAACAAATAGCCTCATAAAGTTCATGGGAGGAATTTCTGCCTTGTATGGAAAGCTATACTTGATTTCTTGAATGATATAGAAGTCAATAAAAAAAGAATATTACTTTGAAGAAATACTATTTCGTTTCCTATTGTAGGAAATATACCTATGCTACTGCTCTGTTTCTATATCCTGTATAGAATGAGATGGTTGGTCAAATAACACTATCATTATAGAATTTGTAAAGATCAGTGCAAAAACAATGGAATTTTTACAGGCTTGATTTGGATTGGTTATATTTTGGGAGGAATTAGTAAAAAAGGTTGGTTTTTTTTAGGCAGGGCTAAAGTACAGGATGATATACATTAGGAAAGAGGATCTCAAAACTAGAAGGGAAGACAAAAATGAAAAAGAATTTTCGTTATAATTAATGGGTATATATTTATTCTGCTGACTTTGTTTTGTATCATGTGGTATAAGTCTTGCCAAATATACCAGTGTTCTTTATATTTTCATATTATCTCAGAATATACTATGTAATTCAGTCAGTCATAACACAATTATTGGAATCACTTCTGGTTTTTTGTTATAATGAATAAAACTAAAAATTTTTACATAAATATATCCTTTCTTTCTCTTTAAAACTATCCTTCAGATATAATGACAGCAATAAGATTCCTTAGGAGGATGATATAACCAGTTGTGAGGCATTTTAAAAAATACTTCATTAGGTGAATAATATGGAAATAGGTATTGAGTAACAATGCATGTATAACCCAGTGGAATTGCTTGTCAGCTCTGGGAGGAGAGAGGGAAAGGGAAAGAGAAAGAACATGAATCATGTAACCATGGGAAAATACTTAAATAAAAAAATAATACTTCATTAACAAATACAGATTCAAAAGGGGATTGAGAACAAATAGTTTTATTTTTGTCAATTTTTATTATATCATTTTTTCTCATTAAAAGGTAGTTGGAATTTTACATGGAGATTTAATACGCATTTAGAGGCAGTATGGCTCAGGGGATAGAATACTAGACTTGGAGTCCGGAAAACTTGTATTCAAATTCTTCAGACAATTCCTAAATGTGCAACCTTGGGCAAGTCACTGAGCTTCCAATCTTAATCTGTAAAATGAAAGCAATAACACCTGTAGTAATTACTTCAAAGAAGTGTTACAAGTCTCAAATTTTAAAATGTTTATTAAATTGTATTACAAACTATAGGGCACTCAAAAAAAGTCAGCTATTACTATTATTGTTTTCATTGTGTTTTTAAGTATAATTTACAAGAACTTTTAAATTTTTTAAACTGTCTCTACCTTGTCACCTCAACAGGACATTTTTAAAAACTGAACTCCTTTATCACTACCTAATGCAATGTAGTGCAAGCTATGAAGAAAAAATTATGAAACTTTTTTAAAACAACCTAAAATTTTTCTGTTGTCTATCAATGTCAAAATCTGTTCAGTGTTTAGCAAAAAAGAATTGGAGTCTCCAAGAACAGTCTATATTTGTAAGCAGTTTTTGTTAGTAGAAATCAGAAAATAATAAAAACTACAAAAGCTATAGGGATGAGCTAATCATTTACCCTTAAACATTTCACAGTCACATCATTTTTGATTTGGAAGGAATCTTACAGATCATCTAGTCTAACCTCTTAGGTTTTTTTTAATTGATGAAGAAAATCAAACAGAATCTTACAGATCATCTAGTCTAACCTCCTGGGCTGTTTTTTTAATTGATGAGGAAAATCAAACAGAGTGAGCTGCCTACGGTCATAAAACTAGTCATCATTAGACTACTAGAAACTAGGTTTGACTTCTAGTTCCATGATAAATAGCTTTCACACTAATGGGTGAATTTCAAAGTAAAAGCAAAATAGAATAATAAATAATAGAGAGTTCATTACAATAGTTTAAGTAAACTTTA
Organism: Gracilinanus agilis; assembly: GCF_016433145.1. Lineage (NCBI taxonomy): Eukaryota > Metazoa > Chordata > Mammalia > Didelphimorphia > Didelphidae > Gracilinanus > Gracilinanus agilis. The sequence goes on from NC_058130.1 coordinate 164,213,052, forward strand.
ATTTTATTTGAAGAAACATCTACACATTGCATTTACTCAATTCTCTTATCACAGTATTTCAAAACTGGGAATACTCTGAAGCTATTTATGATACCACAACCAATAATTCTTTCTACCACACTGCCAAAAAGTCACAAGAATATTACGGATTCATGTTCAAAGTATCATAATATAAAGAATATAAATGAGAACTCACATAGCATAGGTTTAAGCCACTTTAATGTACTTTTAAAAATAACACTACATGTTATAGTCATCTGTATAACTTGTATCTCAACCCCTATTAACTTCCATGAAGGCATATCTAAATTTTGCATTTCCTTCAGCATGTAGCATGCTCTACATACAATCGACACTTTATTAAATGCTGACTGAGTTGAATTAGAATATTTTTAATTTTGTTATTTTAATGCACAATATAATCACAGATTTTCAGGCAAAAGATACTTTAGAGGTAATCTAGTCCAATTCATACCTGCAATATATCCAACAAGTGGTCATGCAACTTTTCCTTAAACACCTCCCAAAGCAGCTCATTTTAGCCCTAATTATTAGAAAGTTTTTGCTTGCATGAAACCTAAATTTGTCTCCCCACAGCTTCCTTTCATTGTTCCTAATTTTGATGTGTAGATACAAAAGAAATCAAGTCTGATTCCTCTTCCACGTGACATCTCTTCAAATGCTTCAAGATAGCTATCATATCCTCTTACTATTATCTTTTAAGACAAAACATCAGTTTCTTGAACTGATTCTCATATGGTATGATAACCCTTCACCAATCTGGTTGTCCTCTTCTATGCATTCTCCAACTTATCAATGTCTTATCTGTAATGTAGAACAAAACATAATACTCTAAATGTGGTCTGACCAAGGTAAAGACAACTTTACTGTTGTCACAAAGACTGTTACTTCCTTATTCTTTTTTTTTTAACATTTATTAATATTCATTTTTAACATGGTTACATGATTCATGCTCCACCTTTCCCCTTCAACCCCACCCCTGCACCCCCCCCACCCTTGGCCGATGCGCGTTTCCACTAGTTTTGTCATGTGTCCTTGAACAAGACCAATTTCCAAATTGTTGGTAGTTGCATTGGTGTGGTAGTTTCGAGTCTACACCCTCAGTCATGTCCACCC
>NC_058130.1:164219075-164254630 GCF_016433145.1 Gracilinanus agilis
TCATTTCTTGTGTTCAATTTGCTTATCAGTTCATTTGGTTTCTGAGCCTCGCTTTCCAGTTGCAAGATTCTACCTTTTAAGCTGTTATTTTCTTGCCAGATCTCTTCCATTTTCCTCAGAATCTCAGATTTGAACTCTTCCATAGCTTGTGAGGAGTTTTCCTTATTTGGGGAGGGTCTGGATGGTTGTTTGTTCTCCTCCTCTGTTTGCTCGGTTGTCTGGATTTTCTCTGTGTAGAAGCTGTCGAGTGTTAAAGACTTCTTTTTTTTGTTATTATTCTTTCTCTTCTGAATTTCCTGTAACTGATTAGCCATCATTAGCCCAGCAGCTTCTCAGGTTTTTCCTCGCTCTCTGTGTCTGTCTGAGATCTATTGGCTCCTGAGGTCTGAGTTCTAGTTTTTTCCAAGGTCAAGCCCCCTGGTGGATTCCCTTGCTTGATCCTCTGCAGGAGGATCCTTTACAAGTCTCAGGGAGCTACTTCCACAGTCGTATACCCATCTGCACTGGTTCCCCACTTAGGCTTTAGTTCCTGTCTGTGTTTGCCTCCACCCACGCCTCTGCTCAGCCGGCACCCACGCCTCTGCTCAGCGGGTGCGCGCCCAGTGTCCACTCTCTGCTCCCGCGCGCTCAGATTTCGCGTGCGTTCTTGACTTGATGGGGTCCTAAGTCTTGCTGCTCTCAGGAACAGGTCCCAGAGCTGCCGATGACTCGATGGGTGCCCCAAACTTGCTCTATTTCTTTTTAGCTGGGTTCGGAGCTATAGGTGAGTGTGGAGGGGGTGGGGGTGGGGCGGTTGCTCAGCTCGCGATTGAGTGAGTGAGAGCCCTTTTTAGCCTGGAACTGTCTCGATTCCACGTACCTTCCACGCTGTGCCCTGTTGTGGGGTTCCTCCGTTCGTCTGGACTTGTTTTTATGTCCCCTTGAGGAGTTTTGTGTGTTTCCGTCAGGAGAGGTTAAGAGCTGCTTCTTACTCTGCCGCCATCTTAACCCGGAAGCCTGTTACTTCCTTATTCTTGGAAACTATACTTTACCTGCCACATAAAACTACTGACTCATTTGAGTTTTGTAGTTCATTAAGCCCTCTAGATTTTTAAAATAAATTATTATCAGTATATATAAAAAGCCAGACCTAGAAAGAGGAGGTCCTGAGCTCAAATACGCCTCAGACACATCCTACCTGTGTGACCCTGGACAAGTCACTTAACCTCAGTTTCTTAGCCCCTTATCACTCTTCTGCCTTGGAACCAATACTTGGTATTGATTCTAACACAGAAGGTAAGGGTTTAAAATAAAGTAAAATAAAATGTTACCTAACCATGCCTAATTATATACTGCCTAGCAACATCTTTCCACCTTTTCCACAAAAATATGAGATTTTATCAAATGCTTTGCTAACTAATACTCCCCTGATCTTAGTTTTGTGAGCCTCTCAAAAAAGGGAAATAAAGTTAGCCTGGCCAATTTATTTTTGCTTCAAACCTAAAAATCTTACAAAATAGTAAAATAGAAACACATGTAAATAGTAACCAGTTAGTATATTCATTTAATCAAAATCAAAAGGTTCTACCATACTCATGCCTGAAAACATAAAAGATAGATTTTTGGTTTGAGGTTCAACATGCCACATCTAATGACAACTTATAGAGTGGTAGACTAAATATCCATCTCCCCTTTCATATCCTGCTAAACAAGTCTATGGGTTTTTTTTAATGCCATAGAACTAAAAAAGGATACTATATACTATGATCATTTCTCCAAAAAAAGAAATTAAAAGGTTTTTCTGAAATTCTACTTTGGCCAAAATTACTTCTGAATTCTATAAAAAATAAAGAAATTTGCTAACATATCTACAAATTTAATAACCTTGAAGCTATCATATATAGCTTAGGGTCATATCAGATAAAAAGTATTTTATGTATTTTAAAGCTCTAGTCTGTTCTTGTATTATAATTTTCAGTAAGCAAAGGGAAAATTTTAATCTTTTATTCATATATTAAGAAAGATATTTACATATAAATACATAAATATTATATCTATAATCCTACCCATCACTCCCCTCTCACTTTCCCAACTTTGACAGGCACTGGGTCCCCAGAGAGGTGGTTACTACTACTTTCAGAACCCTAGAAGTTAGTTGATAAACATTTATTAAGTGCCTATCATGTGTTGAGTACTGTTAAGCACTGGGAATACAAAGAGAGGCAAAAAATAATCCATGTACTTGAAGAGCTCACAATCTAAAGGGGAAAGCAACATGCAAATAACTACGTAAAAACTTTCTAAAAGACAAATTGGAGATAATCTCAGAAAGTTCTAGAATTAAGGGATATTGGGATAGGCATCCTGTAAAAAGTAGGATTTTTAGCTGGGACTTGAAGGAAGCCAAGAAGCAGAGACGTTCTGACAAAAGGCAGAGGAGGGAAAGGATTCTAGGCATGGAGGACAGCTTGTGAACTGTGTTGTTCAAGAAACAGCAAGGAGGCTAATTAACTGGATCAAAGAATATCTGTTTGAGGTGAGGGAAGAGGTGTTGTATAAGGTATAAGAAGATATGAAAAGCAAGGAGAAACAGATTAAGAAGGGCTTTGACTGCCAAACAAGATTTTATATTGATCCTGATGACATTGTAAGATTTGTGCTTTGAGACGATCCCTTTGACAGTTAAGTGATTAGCAGAAAAACCTATAGGCTAATTGCAACAGTTCAGGCATGGGGTGATGAGAGCCTGTACCAGAATGATGGTAGTATCAGAGGAGAGAAAAGGGCATTATCTAAGAGATGTCATAAAGGTGAAATTGATAGTTCTTGGCAAATTATTACATGGGTGGTGGGGTGAGGGAGATTGAGGAGTCAGGAATGACATTTAAGTTGTAAATCTGGCTAACTGGGAGGATGAAGGTGCCCTCAACAGTTATAGGAAAGTTTGGAAGGGGAGAGATTTTAGGGCATAAAAAAAGTCCAGCTTTGAACATACTGAGTTGAAAATGACGACTAGACATCCAAGTAGGAATGTCTGAAAGGTACTTGCAGATATGAGACTGAAGGTCAACAGAGAGGTGAGGGCTAGATAAATATATTGGAGAATCATCACCTTAAAGATGATAATTGCATCTACAGGAGCTGATGAGATCACCAAGTGAAGTAATACAGGAGAAAAAAAAAGGGCCCAGAACAAAGCCCTGTGGCATATTCATGGTTAGCAAATATAATGAGGAGCAGTGTGATAGATAGGAGAGCCAAGAGAGTAGTGACATGTAAACCTACAGAAAGACAAGTCACCAGAAGAGATAGTATGTAATAGTGTCAAAGGAAGCAGAGAGGTCAAGAAGGATAAGAACTGAGAAAAGATCATAAGATTTAACAATTAAGAGATTATTAGTAATTTTTAGAAAACAGTTTCAGTTGAATGATTGACATGCCAGATTGTAGAGAGTTAAGAAAAAGGTGAAAGGGGAGAAGATATATTTTTAATTGGATTTATGTGTTTCTGCTATGTTTATCAATAAATAAAAACACTTCAGGGTAATAGCCATGATTTGAATAGCTACCATCCCACAAATAACCATGCTGAACCTGTGTGGAGGTAAGATAGTGATACATTTGTTATCTATGCCCAATTAGATGAAAAATAAGGGCAACACTAGAGGAAGGCAATTACTAAATACATAGACCTAAAGAGAGCACAAAAAGGATTGATAAATGTATTAATTGATGAACATTTATTAAGCATTTATCAGATACATTTGGACACTGTGTTAAGTGCTGAAGACACAAACATAAAAGTAGAGAAAAATATCTGCTTTCAAAGAGCTCACAATATAATGGAAGGGAATATACACAGAGAAGATTTCAGTCAGTTTAAAAAGTCCCATGATCTATAGCAATGATGGGCAAACTTTTTAAAGAGAGGGCCAAAGGAAAGAAAATGCTCATCTGTCAGTCTGTTTCTAAGGCAACTCTTTCAAAGTTTCATTGTATTGTGTCCTACTCATTGTATTCGTCAGATTAGGAATAATGTCACGCGGCTGGATAGAACATTTCAGGGGACCACATCTGGCCCGCCTGCCATAGTTTACCCATCACTGATCGATAGGATAAAATAGCTGATCAAATAGCAATGCATCTTCATTCATCTAGTTTCCACTGATAAAATCAACCATATTAATTCCTGATACCAAACCATCTGACAGTGGCAAAGACTTTAGCATGAGAACCTTCTTTCTTAGGTCTTCAGTAGTGGCTGCTGAGGAGGGGGCTGGAGCACCTGAACAGATCTAAATTCCACAGAAGTTGCTTCCTTGGATGATGGCTATGTGGCAGGGTTGAACATAGGGTCAGGAGTCTGGGGCAAATGTTATTCTAAGAGCTTTTAGGCTTAGGATTTGACCTGTCTCCATCAGGGTCTGAGAAAGGTGATGGATGACGTGGCAATAGAAGTCTGACCTGCCTAGAACATGTTGCCTCCTGCTTCTCTCTCAGTGGATCATGAACCTTTAGGTGGGCTGGCTTTGCTGTCCTGAAAGAGGCAGATACCGACGGCTTACCCCTTCTCCACAGAGAAAGATGATAATTATAGGATCTGGACTAGAAATAGATCCAGTGATCTGGTTCACGTAGGAAAATAGTGAGAAATAAAACTGGACAAATAAGTTATGACTAGATTATGAAAGAGTCTTAAAAGCCAGACAGCTAGGGAGAAAACAAGCCGAAAAAACTTAAGCAGATACTATTACTAGGAGGCTACTATAGTATGAGAGACAGGAATAGAGAAGTGGAGATGGAGAAGAAGCAGAGATATTCTAGAGGAAGAATCAATAATTTAATCCAAATCAAACATTTATTCCACATCTATTATCTAAAAGGCAGCTATGGTGGCATAGTGGATAGAATGCCAAACCTGAAGTCAGAAAGACTCATTTTCATGAGTTCAAATCTGGTCTCAGACATTTACTAGCTGTGTGAACCTGGACAAGTCATCTAACCCTGTTTGTCTCAGTTCCTCATATGCGGAAAAAAAATGGCAAATCACAGTTTTTTTGCCAAGAAAACCTCAAATTGGGTCATGAAGAGTTGGACACAACAGAAAAACAACTGAAACAACTTTATCTAAAAGGAATTGCGCAGGGCCCTGAGGATACAAAGACAAAAGCCAAAACAGTCCTTGTTCTCAAAAGTTCAATTAATTAATGAACATTTATTAAGTGCCTATGTGCCAGGCGCTGTGCTAAGTGAGCTGGAAATACAAAAAGAAGTAGTCTATTGTGGAGATGGATAAGATGAAAGACAAAATGATGACAAGGTTTCAGACTTGACTGACTTGAAAAATAGAGGCATTGATATCATGTAAAGAGTCATCTACATTGTAGGATGGGGAAAGTGTGAATTTAGTTTTAGAACTTCTAAAGTGATGACAGGCCAAAGAAACAAAAAAGTTTAGGAGTTAATTAGTCACAGAGGACTAGATCTCAAGTATGAGGTTAGAATTAGATTAGACATGGGCATACATATAAAAACATGTAAATTATTCTCTAGCTGTCTGAACAGTACAATATAACCTTATTACTATCTACTTCACTATGTATATACCTTGTCTCTCAAATTAAGAGCATAAGTTCATCATGGACAAAGGCTATGTCTTACCAAATATTAAGCTCTCATGTGCAAGCACTATTTATTCTAGGTACTTTATTTATGCTTTTGTACCTACAATTAAATGTTAGGCATACAAGAAGTACTCAGTAAGTACCGCTTAACAAATAATTATCATAGGTCAATGATCTCATTAATGTGAACACTCCCTCCATCCCTCTCACCCTATGTGATTCTTGTCTACGCTTTCATAAATCTTCCACTGATAATTGATTAATATTGCAGGTATTCTCATAAATATGTGGGTGCCTTTATTAATATTTTATGGATATCAGACAACATTTAGTTTGTCCATCTGTGATCTCTTATTGTACTTGACCAACTCACCTCCTTCTCCAACATACACATATTTAATCATGTCTTTTACATCTCTTTTCTATAAAACTGTATTTCAAAGCATTATTTCACATTTATGTAGCTTCTAAAATTTTAAGTGTTTTCTTCACACTAACCCTTTGAGATAAGTAGTATAAATCTTTTTACAAAGAACAAATAGGCTTAGACAGATTAAGCAATTTCTGTCCACTGCATATGCAACTAGCCAAATGCTGGATGAAGCAGGATTTGAATTCAAGTCTCACAACTCCAATTCTAATGTTCTTTTCAGTATATCACACATAAAAAGGCAACTCAGAAAAGAAATCAGAAATTATTCCTTGTTAGAGCTGCTGAAGAATATAAAGTAAAAAGTTAATTTTCCTCTGCCCAAACAGACACTTTGGTGGCAGTCTTGTAAAGCAGCAAAGCTCTCCTTCAGTTAAGTGTACAAAAGAGGCTTCACAATAACTGTATGAAATAATATAGTTTTTCCTCAAACTCCTCAAAAGAAACACAAGCCCAGAAGAACAACTGGAGTTATACCTAGACAGTAAAGAGAAACATTTCATACCATAAAAGTATCTGATATTGGTTTATTACACCAGCTTCACACAGCTATTTAATGCGTGTAACAAATTAATGAAAGTGAGATATTCTTGATAAAGTTCCCTTAAAATTCTGATTATAAGTAAAGAAATATTAATGATTCACATAAGTAATGTATGCTAAAACCTAATTCAGGAAACATAGTTTTACTTAAGTCTCCAACTACAAATGATTTTAATGGGCAGATTTGATTGTACTAGTTATTGTGATACCTCAAAAAAATGCTATGATTGAACTGAACTTAAAACCATCTTTCCTATGCCTATTACCAGCAAACATATGTGAAGCCAAATTCTTCTTTCATTTGGAAATTTTACAAGTACATAAAGATATTTATGAGTAAAATAAACTTCATTATGGGGAACAAAGTAATTTTTAAATAGATTTTTTATTCACAAAGTAAAACCATGCTAATATATAGCTATATGTGCATGTATGTATACATATGCATTCTGTTTTATATATGCCAAAATATTAAAAATTGAAATTACCCATTTAATAAAAGAAATGTTTCTCCTGTGTATTATCTTTGTCACAAAGCAATCTAAGGAAAAAATTTGGAATACAGGAAAGTAATGCACACAAAATATTATGACCATTAGTATTCTTGTGGAATTTTTCAAATTGTTATTATGTTCTCACAGAACAATGTTGAATAGTACATTTTTCATATAAGACAGTGAAGTAGCATGTTTCTATTAAATATGCTTAACATCAAAGGAAAAAATAGTTTCAAAATCATTTTCCTTATACTATGTGTATGTATGGCTTATATATGACCATATTTAATAATTACAATACCTTTTTTCTGATAGCACTTTTAATTTGTTCATCTTGACAGTTACTTCTTCATTTCAATAATTCTTCATTTTAATAATCTAAGAGGAAAAATGACATTTAAAAACATTATACATTCATTTTCAGTACATTAGCAATTACAGTAAATATCTTAAAACTGCAAGGTACATAATAAAATAGAAAATACAAAAAACAGGTTCTATATCCTAGTTTGTAAATTCCCCAAAAGACTGGAATATATCTTTTATGGTATTTAAATTCATTAAAATCAGGCCAGGAGATGGAAATTTTCATCTATCAAAGAGAATAATAGCATGGCTTTGTGGATAAAGAGACCTCCTTGGATTCAAACAGATTTTTTGCCTCTAACATATACTAGTTTTATTACTATAAACAAATGACAACCTCTCAATGCCCCCAGAAAACTTTCTAAGATTAGAAATTACAAACAAGTTGTGGATCTCCATCAATCAAGACAATTTTCACACTCAGAGTTCCCTACGCTGACAAAATCATAAGTCTAGAAATAATAAAAAATGTTGGAAGAATACTCTTTACAACTTAGTGTGAAGATTGCTTTCTCCTTTTTCCTCCAAGAAACCTTGCCTGAATATTTGTATGAAAAGTGGCATCTTCCTTCACTAAACTCCTCTAACATGTATTTCCCATTATTTTTATCTGAGGATTAACTAGTCTGGATATGTATTGTGCCATTATAGTGTTCTTTCTTATGATTCTCCTCATATCATGATGTTCCATGATTCAATCATATGTTATAACCAAGAGATTGTTTGTATATAAAAAGGTGGATTTTGTGGCAACCAAAAGTATGGGATCATTTAAAGTGAGCCACCAATTTTCCAAATGTGATCCTAGACAATTTCTTCATCTTTGGTCAATTCTGAGGCACATTCATTATAAAGGCATAATAACACTAGTCCACACTATAGACATGTACTCAATGTGTTACTGATCAACTACATTTCATAATCTGACCAACAATTCTTCATCCACTTTTGTTTTTTGTGTGTGGATAAATAGGCCAACCTTGAGTGATCTCAAATCTCATTTTTAAATTCTTATAGTATCCTGGAAATTTAAGCAATGAGCACAATGTTTTCCATAAACAGCAGCATTTGCAGAACCTCACCATCAATAAGGAATTCTTTTCCTATTGGAGAAAATGAAAATTTTGCAAATGTAGTGGTGGGAGCATTAATGGATCAGGAAAACCCTAACCCAACTGTAAGGAGGATAAAATTATAGAATGTAGAGAGAAGATATAAGAGACAGTAAGAAGTAAGGATGTGTCCCTTTCAGGCTTTGATCCATTTTCCACCTTCTTCTAGGGCACTGACCACTGACTCAAAGCAACTGATAATTGGCTAAGAGGATCAAATATGCCCCAAATGGTCTAGGTTTTTTAAAAATGGCTCTATTCTAACCCTATCCTACACTACTTCTCCATGCCATGCTGCCAACCTTCACCTCAATATATAACTGAAGTTTTTATGCCTGTGACTTTGGGCCCTGACTGTTGAACAGGCCCACCATACCTATTCCATTCCAATTCCTTTCTATGTCAGTAAGTATTATCCTCCCCATCTTAGCTTTCCAAATGTAGTTATGAAAACAGTAACCAAATCAATATAATCACATCCTTATATGTTAATCTATTGCCCTATTATTCTGATCATCATTCTCTCTGATTTCCCTGTTCAAAACAATCCTCCTTGGCCTCCATTCTTTATGTTGTCTTCCCTTAGAATATAAGTTCTTTGAGGATGGAGACTATCTTGATCATTCTTATTTGTATACCCAGAACTTAACAAATAGTGTTTTTAAAACACTCGTTCATTCAGAGATAATGAAGAAGAGAATCAACTATAGAGTTAAAATTCAGATTTTGAGGAAGCTCTTCAGAGTTCTCTCTTCATCTTTTTACTTGTGTCCTTTGGGAAGTACAGTAGCAAGTAGGGGCACAAGGAACAAGAATGAATTTTTTTCTGTACTGCATCAGAAATAGGATTTTACAAGGAAAGCATATGGTAATATCCACTGGAGCAGAGTACAGTTGTAGAATCATTTTGGGTCAGTAAGAGGTACTGACAGTATACCACCAATAGACCTGGAGCCAAAATCTCTGTTGGACTATTATGTGGGCTCTGGTTCCTTTTAAAAGTGTTTAGCAGTATCTTTGGAAAAGATGTTAACTAACCCTTAAGTTTAAAGTGGTGGTGGCTACAAGGAAGAAATAATGTAACATTCCTTAGAGTAACATCTTGCAATAAGCAGTGAAATGATATACAGTGGAATCTGTGAGACAATGGAGATGATGAGAGCAGTCAGTGACCTTGTAGCCATGTAGCACTTAAGGTATGAATTTCCCCAACTTGAATATGCCTTGGCCACATGTATTTCCCATATGGGTGTCTCTCTTCTCACTAATTGCTGAATGTGCTTGTGGGAGAATGTACCTTGAGTTTAGGGTATAGATGTTCTGTTGCTACTGTTAATACTATGTCATTGTAATAAATGTCTTTGTTTTTACAGAATTATGTTCTCTGGCTGACTAGAAACAAAGTAAACACAGTGATGGTAGCTCATCAGCTATTGCTGATATATACCTGGCACCTTGAGTAGCTGTCCCAGGGAAGGGCTCAAGCTTTTAGACATATATTCTATACACAATACATGTTATATGACACAGGCAAGTATCTTTAATAAGAATATATTTCTCTTATATCTTACTTGATGTTACTCCATGGTTTCACACATCATAGAATCTTTTCTGATCTTGATATGTAGAATGTTGTCTTCTAGTTTTTAAATTTTTAAATAGTTACACAAACATATTTATCACAGGGAAATTTCTCAGTGTTTTAATGAAGTTTGAATATGAAATTAATATGAAAATAGTTCAACATTTCATGAATAATAAAATGAATTTGATGAATTTCTGCCACCAGATTTTCTGAGGGACATGAATTTTTATAAACATTGCCAAATTATTGCATGATTAGGAACTGTCACTAAGTGGTTCTTAAATTATGTATAAAACCCTAGGTTTTGTGCTATATAGCAAAATAAGCTGAGAATTGCTAAATGTATTCAATCATTTAATGAAACTCAGTATTAGTAGACTCTTCTGTCAATTGTGGCAAATACTGCTTCTAATCCTATTTTCTCTAGTTTTTATACTTTATAATTGTTGGCATGCAACAATTAATCTTAGGGTGTTGCATAAGTCAATCATTCTGTTATATATGGAGAACTAACATTTAATTTTGAAACTAAAGTTTGTTCTTCTAGTTATGAAAGCACATGAATTCTATTTTTGAAGAAAAATAGATTAGGATAAAGCTTATGTCTCTTATTTGTGATGTCCCTTCTTTTTGACTACTAACCAACTGGATACATTAACTTCATCATATGCCATTCTTAGTTTCAGTGATTTGTGGAGAACAAAATGGTCATTCGACAAATTGCCATTTTTTGCTTAGCAAAAATATCAGGGATTACTTCAGTCAATCAATCAACTAGTATGTATTAAGTGTCCACTATCTGCCAGCCATTATGCTAGGCAGTAGCTCCCTACCACCTCCAGAATCAAATATAAAATACTGTTTGGAATTCAAAGCATCTGTCCAGTCTTCTTTTACAACATATCACCACACATACACACAGTGGCATTGGCCAACTTGCTGTTCCTTGAACAAGATACTCCATCTCCAAACTCTGGCCTCTGCACTAGATATTCCCTAATCACAGAATTCTCTTCCTCCTCATCTCAATCTCCTGGTTTTTCTTGTTTCAAGCCCCAGCTAAAATTCTACCTTCTATAAGAAGCCTTTCTCAAACTCCTTTAATTCTAGTGCTTTCTCTCTATTTATTATTTCCAATTTATCCTAGGTAGATAGCTTGTTTGAACATATTTGTTTGCATTTTTACTCTACCATTCAATTGAGCTCCTTGAGACCAGAGATTATCTTTTGCCCTAATTTATAACCCCAGTACTTAGCACATTGTCTGGAACATAGTAGATACTTAAATTGTTATTAACTAAATTATCAACTGACTAGATAATGAGGATATAACCACAAAAAATGAAACAGTATCTCTACTTGGAGAAGCTTACATTCTAATGAGGGAAACAGAGAGAGATAAAGATAGCAATATACAGATACAGACCCATATATACTTATACACAGATATATCTGTACCTATTCATATGCACACATAACACAAATATAGTGAGAAATACAAATATACATAAAGTAGTGTAGAAAGGCACTAACATTTGGGGGAATGGGGGTATTAGAAAAGGTTTCATTAAAAAGATGGTGCTTGAACTATGACTTAAAGGAAGATGTGAGCTTTATGAAGTGGAGGTAAGGAGGGAATACATTCCAAGTATATGTGGAAAGACCAGTACAAAAGATCAGAGATGGTAGATGTGAAAGGAAAAGGTCAGTTGGACTGGATTGTAAATTAGGGGGTGTGATAGAAATGTTTGAGCCTTCAATGGCTCTAAAACTATTTTGTAACCTGTGTATTTCTTCTAACTCTAACTCAAGACTTTTGAATTTGCTATGGAAACTTATCTTCTCTGGAGAAATCAAGGCTGGGTCATGGAACCTCATGCTTCAGTGATACTAAAGCCTTTTCTGGCTAAGACTGTAAGTCACTGAGAAGAGTTGGGACTAGGATCCTCACCAGCCACACTTCAATGGAGAATTTGCTGTGTTCACCAAAAAGACAAAGGGTCTGAGTACCTTAAGTATGTCTCAGTGACAAGGAATTCCCCCCCCCCAAACTGTCCATACATGATACATGAACTAATGACTATGGCAAGAAAGGATTTATAAGTCTGACTTCTGTACACCCTAGTAAAAAGGACTTTCCACCTGTCATGGTCAAGGGGAAACTTGTACTTCCAATCAATACAGGAGATAGGGAGAATATAGGCTGGGGCCAGATTGATAAAGCAGGGATTTAAAAACCAAACTTTAAAAAAAATTTTAAAAGCTAAATATAGTAGTTTAGACATTATTTTACAGGCAATAGGAATTAATCCTGCTTACATGTGAATGTGAATTTTCCCCAGCAGAGATGCTGGGGGCCTGAACATTAAAAAATACCAACCTCAAAAAAAGAAAAAACTGAACCTAGGGGAAAAATTTTGGTAAGATAGCCATTTGTTAGGCCTCCAGGTTTTTTCTTATTACAACAGCACAAAGAACTTGCCTTAAGACAATGGTTCAAAATGATGCATTTTCTTTATCTGAAGAAAATAAATATCAAAATAAAGAAGGGATGTTTATGGATGCTCAAAACACAAACATTTTGAATGAGCTGAATATGAAACATGAACTTCAATGGAATAAAGAAGCTGAATGTAAATCATTTTTCAAAGTGATCAAAAACTTTTGGTGAAACTACAAGGTACAAATTACCACAAAACTTTCAGTTATCTTTTCAAAGCCTGTAAAATTATGGATATGTCATTCAAAATCCATTGATAGATAAGATGTAGGAGATTAAAAAAATATATATCACTTAAAATTCACTAAAAATAAAATAAAATAACTTCCCTGAGATAAATGTCTTCTGTATGTATTTGGTCAAATCCAACTACCTTTCCTGACATCTTAAAATGCCACTACTAACTTCTCACATTGCACATTAGGTCCTAAAGTGGTCCTGTACAAATTCAGCTGAATAATAATATTGGATTCCTGATTGAAGAGGGTTTTAAAAAAATTATAAAAGAGGAAGAAATAGAGGCATTCAGTGAATCTAAAAGACCTGAAAGAACTATATAATGGCAAGGAAAACCTGTGCATTGGAGTAGACAGCCACTAACAAGATAATTGGTCCAAATCTGGCTCATTTTATCAGAAGACAAGTGCCAACTAATGCATTGCTGAAGGAGTTGTGATTTGATCCAACCATTCTGTAAGGCAATTTGGAACTATGCTCAAAGGGCTTTAAAAGACTGCCTGCCCTTTGATACAGCTATACCACTGCTGGGATTGTACTCCAAAGAGATAATAAGGAAAAATATGTGTACAAAACTATTTATAGGCGCATTCTTTGTAGTAGCAAAAAATTGGAAAATGAGGGGGTGTCCATAGATTGGGGAATGACTGAACAAATTGTGCTATCTGATGGTGATGGAACACTACTGTGCTAAAAAGGAATAATGAACTGGAGCAATTCCATGTGAACTGAAACAACCTCCAGGAATTGATGCGTAGCAAAAGGAGCAAAACCAAGAGAACATTGTACATAGAGACTATTACATTATGACACAATCAAACGTAATGGACTTCTCTACTAGCAGCAATGCAATGATCTGGGACAATTCTGAGGGACTTATGAGAAAGAACTCTATCCACATCCAAAGAAAGAACTTTTCCATAGAAACAGAAAAAAAAAAAAAAAACATATGATTGATCACATGGTTCAATGGGTATATAATTGGGGATGTTGACTTTAATTGATCATTCTATTGCAAATATTAACAATATGGAAATAGGTTTTGGACAATGATATATGTAAAACCCAGTAAAATTGCTCATTGGCTCCGGGAGGGGAGAAGGGAGAGGAGAAGGAAAGAACATGAATCATGGAACCATGGAAAAATATCCTAAATTAAATAAATATATAAACAAATTTATTTGGGAAAAAAAAGAAGACAAGTGCCAAGGAGTTTAGTCAAGAAGGGGAGGAAAAATATTATATGACAGCTAATAGGGATGTAGTCAGAAAAGGTCATTCAGTATGGTAAAAAGATTGAAACCATTTCATATAAAGATTAAGCTGTTTTGTCCAGGTAAAAGGAGACTTAGAGATGATTCTATCATTCTCCTGCCATTGTCTATGACACTAAATTGACATAAAAATACAAGCACATCCTACATTTCACATCTCTTTAGTATGCTTACAAATTTCACTGATAAATGGGCTTGTGACAATACAATTTAACTGAACTGGGTCTCTGAAAACTCATTTTTGTCTAAATTGTTTTCCACTATTTTGTGAGGCAATACTACTCATAATCTTCCAGTAGCTTCAGAATCTTTTGCAAGTAACTTATTCTCAAAAATAATGTTTTTTTCATCTTTTTTCAGAATTTATGTTGCTCTTTAGTCTAACCATCTGGTTTAACCGTAGGCAGATGATTCTGAAATGAACTCCGTATTAGCTTTCAATCATTTCCCATCTGCTATAATATAGTCAATTTTATTTTTCCCTATGGTATTTGGTGCTTGCCATTCTCATCATCTTCAAATTTAATTCAAAAGTATATATGATATAGGCAGCAAGATGGCACAATGGATAGAGCACCAGGTTTAGGTGTAATCAGGAAGATTCAATCTCCTGAGTTCAAATATGGTCTCAGACACTTATTAGGTAGGTGACCCTGGGCAAGTCACTCAACCCTGTTTGCTTCAGTTCCTTATCTGTTTAAAAAAAAAAAAGCTGGTGAAAGAAGTGGGAAAACACTACAGTATCTTTACCAAGAAAATCCCAAATAGGGTCACAAAGAGTTGGACATACATGACTGAAAAATAACTAAATAACAACATGTATAATATACAACCACAAGAATTCCTAGTAATTTAATTTAACAAGATCCTACTATATGCTCTTTGGTCTATTTTGTTTAACATTTGTAGAATAAAATCAAATTCTTCATCCCAGATCATACTTTCTAACAGTTTTTGGTATTCTCGCTAGTGTCTTCCTTTGCATCAAACTTAAATATCAAAATAAATGTTATGGTCATTTGAAAAATCTTGTCAAGTTCTTCATAAAATTTCTCCTATTTTCCTTTATCCGTTGTAACAAATGGTAGAAAATAAATTTCAATTATCTTTGTTGTCTGTCTGTTTGGGCTCTTTAGGAGCACTAAAAGAAGAAATGATCAAATGTTCAACAAGATGATCTTTCTTATTGCCTTTGAAAACATGGCCTTAGGATCAGATTGACATAACCAAACCCTTTATTCATAGAATCTGAGTTATAAAGAACCGCAAAAGTCATATAGTTCAAATTTGAACAGAAATCCTTTACCATATGCCTGATGAATGCTAATTAAGCCTCTACTTGAATGCCCATGGGTAGGAATCCACTAATTTCCAAGGTAACTCATTATTCTACTTTTGGACAACTCTAAATTGTTGGCAATTTATTCTTGGCATTTAAGCTAAATCTGTCTCTAACTTCTACCCAAATATACCTACTATTGCTTTTTATCACCAAACAATACAAATTATTCTCAGTTCTCTCTTTCTCCCTCTCTTAGATTACAGTACAATATTTCATTGCAGAATTTATATTTTCCTTAGAAGATTTCTATTCAAATAATATTAATTGAATGATTTTTCTTAACGTACATGTGTAAGTTAAAATACATGTGTAAAGTCTCCCTGATTCATCTTTTCAATTATTGAAAAGTGTCTCATTTGGAAACTTTGATCAAATAACATTAAACTATTAACCAACAAGCAAATGCTGCTAATGGTAAATTGAATATAAAGCACTGAAGCAAACAATCAAATAGGATTATGTTCTATGTGTATTGGAATGACTTGAAGTGATAATAGTTACACAAAACTCATTTTTTCATAAATCAAGATCCTTCAACTAATTCCATAATCTATTTAGAAAGAGTCTAGGTCTAGGAATTAGGAAACTAAGGTTCTAATCCCAGTCCTGCCACTTAACTGGCAAAGAATAAAATACAACTTCTCTGGGGTCTTAGTTTCCTCATTTACAATGTGAGCTATTCCTTTCCAGATTTAAAATTCTATGCTTTTATAGTGTAAAACTACTCACAACAAAAAATCTCACTTTTACTTTGACTTTGTGAGTGGGACAAGGAAAAAGGAGAGAAAGATTTAAGCCCAATAAGGAGAATGAAATTACTTAAGTGATTTGGAAGATGTTAGAATATTGTAGGTCAGACACTGATTCCAGAAAGAAAAGAGTGAAGAAAACTTGGAGGGAAATCTCCAGGCCCAGATATTGGCAAAAATTTTATTTCCTGATTATAAGAAAAGCAGGATCAAGGACAATAAAGCAGGTTATAAGAAAAAGATTTAAGATGAGCAGGAGAATTATGGAGTATAACCAAAAATTGAATTATGAAAGATAAGGTATTTAGCAAAGCAAAACAAGGTAAGAAAAGGAAATAGAGAGGTAAGAAAGAAAGCAAGACAAAGCAAGGTAATAAAAGGAAATAAGGAGAAGGTTAATTGAGGCAAAAGCAAAGAATTTGTTTGGGGTTAATAAACAATAATTGGCTTTAAAATGTTTAACCAGGTGCTTAGAGTTTGACATAAATACCCACAAGAAATTCAATGAAAAAAAGGCTGTACACCTCAAGTAACACTTCAGATGGTGGAAATTGTGCTGTCACTTGCATCTAGTTTGCAATATTTGTATTTATCCCACAGCCAAGTGATTTATTATGTTTCAATTGTAAATTGATCTACTTCCTCCAGAAAAAAGGTGAAGGAATTTGAATATCTTGTCAGAATCCAGATTATAAAGGAAAATGAAGTGTTCCTAAAGGAAACAAAAGCTAGACTTCAATGCGGAGAAAAGGGATCTTCAACAGGGGGAAAAATTTAATCTTTGTCAAGATGGCAGAGAATGGAAGAGTATAATACATAGGAGAGAAAGAAAATGTACAATTAGTTTTTTGTCTATTTGAGACTTGGTCTTCCAATCTTGCTGGAAGGATATTAGTGTCATTGCTACACAAGGCCTAATTCCAATACTGATCAACATGGAAGCATTAGTTTGCTCCATTTTTATGATCTGTGCCAAATGACCCCTCTGTGCAACAGTAGCCCTCCATTCCTGGCAGCTCACCAAATTGGTGCCTAACTTAATGTAGACATCTGATTAGCATTAACTTAACTCAGAATATCTGGATTCAACTGATCCACCAGTGTTAGCCTCCACCAACATCAGGAGTGTAGGTACGCATCATCACACTCAGTCTAAAGTTGTATAATTAGATCTTAAAATAGATATGAGGAAGAAAGAGATGTTCAGGAGGAGGAAGCAGCTTTTCCTTTGAAGAACAGAATAGCTGAGTCAGATGAGAAAGATCATTCAGTAAGAATTTGAAGAAAAGAGTAACATTAATTGCTGATTCCTTGCTCAGGCATACTAAAAGAGATATTTATTGGCCATGATAGTAACAAAAATGTCTATGGTCTTCTCAAGACACATATCTAAGTCATAACAGAGAACATTCTAAACCTTGATTAAATGTTAATAACACCTATTTATAGTGCTTCATACCAACATGATAACACTTCCAGAAGAAATAACTAAAAGTATTACTAACAATTATATTTCTTAGACAAGAAAGTGATGACCATATGAAGACAGGTTGTATTTTCTCACAGTTGAAGGAAAGAGGTAGAAGAGAAAAACTTACTCGGAAAATCAACAACAGCTAGCTAAGATATTATGTTAGGCTGGGATTTTGTTTTTCTGGATGATGGCTTATAATGTAGGAATGATAGATTCTTGGTCAGAGATAGAATACTCCAAACAATGGCTGGTAAGAACATATCCACACTTTTTATTTCTGCAATTAAACAGACTGGCTCCCTGGGCTGCCCCTTAGCGAGCAGCAGCCAGCATATAATGGACCAAGCTGGGCTGAAATCTGGGACCAGATCCTTACCTTAAGTTAGTAAGGCTACAATCTATCTCTCTTCTATTTCTCTTTTTATTAATAAAAGCTTATAACTCTGGCCAGATCCCCTTTTATTCATCAAAATACTGGCAAAACCACAAAGCTGGAGAGAAGCACCTTTCTTACAGGTTTTGTTTTAGGGTTTTGTTTTGTTTTTTTTTTTCAGTTTTTCTTTGAATTGTCCATAAGAATAGCTTGTTATAAAGTAGAAATCTGGAATTCCAGCTTCTTGAGGCTACTGCATGATAACTTGTAATCTTGATAGATGGATAGACCATACACTTTCCTTTGATGTTGAACCTTTACTTGTAATCAAGAGGTTTGAAAATATATTTAAGACCTCTAATCCAAGTTGGACTAATATCATGGTTCTCCTCTAGTCTTTATTAACTGAATGGGACAGACACATGAGTTTTTCAGCTATGAATGGGACTCAGGATGAGAATGCACCAAAATGGCCTTTAAAAGACCCGAAATAGGACCCAAATGTAGCTGAGGGCTATCTATAATTATGTGAGGCCAGAGAGGCGTTATTAAAAGGTATGAAGGCCTGCTCCTCAAGACCAAAGACCTGGGTAAAATTTGTATATATTAACCAGGAAAAAGATGAAAGGCCAATCTGCTTTTATGATAGGATTATTATCTTGGGCTAGATGAATCAAAACAGACAAGCTCTCGAATTATAAGAAATCATTTTATAAATCACTCTTCCTCAGAAATTATTTTCAGAAAAGTTGTCCAGACTGGCCTAGCAATGGACATAGAAAACATAGAAGAAAACAGCAGTATATGTTTTTGAAGGCTGTGAAAGGCAAGAAAAGGAAAAAAGACACCAACACGGCTAGTAATTCTAATGGAGTAAATCATAACTCAAACCATAACACCCCTCAAAAAACTATGGTCATTGTGGGGGACCACAGAGGAATGACCAGAATAACCAAAGGGATAGCCAGGATTTCTGATGGCACAAGGGAGGGAAGAGACCTCAAGGAGTCTGGAGGTGAAGTTTACTCCTTTTCAGATGCTACTGTCTTTTTTTTTTTAATTTAGAATATTTTTCTATGGTTACATGATTCTTCCGTGTTTCTATTCCCACAGTTCTTTCTCTGGATGTGGATAGCGTTCTTTCTCATAAGTCTCTCAGAGTTGTCCTGGACCATTGCATTCCTGCTAGTAGAAAAGTCCATTACGTTTGACTGTGCCACAGTGTTATCAGTCTCTGTGTAAAATGTTCTCCTGGTTCTGCTCCTTTTGCTCTGCATCAGTTCCTGGAGGTTGCTGCAGTTCATATGGAATTCCTCCAGTTTATTATTCGTTTGAGCACAATAGTATTCCATCACCAACAGATAATCACAATTTGTTCAGCCTTTCCCCAATTGAAGGCCATCCCCTCATTTTCCAATTTTTTGCCACCAAAAGGAGCATGGCTATAAATAATTTTGTACACATATTTTTCCCTATTATCTTTTTGGGCAGACCCCACTGTCTTGTTGATGCTAATTATTTCAGTCTGCTTCCCTACCCCTAGTGAAAAACTCTATGTAACACAATCATAAGTGCAGAACTACACCCAAGAGTAAAGAATTTCAAGCACGCTGAAGAACTTGCCCTGCCTGGTAAGACCCTTTCCAAATATTGTAAACTACTCCTATCTTTTCACAAAATTGGAGAAACAGACTCTTGGATTCATCATTGCACTCATGTAAAACGAGTACCATCTACTGACACTGAATGACTATAGCCTGTCACACACATTGCATTTGTAATATTTAAAATTATGAGGCTGGTTGTACCTTAATAACTTTATTAAATCAAAATTCCTTTCTTTGCAGCTAAGAAAGGAAAAAGTAGAAGAGAGGTAGAGAGGTACTTAGCCTTTCTAATGTATTGTCACCATTATGGGCCTCTAGCTGCATTCCATCAAGGGTTCACTCTACTCCACGCGCATGCCAAAGACCCCCCATTTCTTCCTGGTCTGAACTTATAAGTTTTTCTCTTCCTGCTAACTCTCACATGTCACATCTCAGGAAACAATAATAGTTTCTTTATTTGGTTGGGTCACTGGGAGGGTTGGGGGGAGTACCTGTGGAATCATTGTTTCCTGTCTCATTAGTTCTTTGGTTCTTTAACTTCCTTTTTCTGAGGTTCATCCATACCTGAATTTACTCAGTGGTATTTGACCTCCAGGTCACTTCGAGATGACATCAAAAAAAAGAGACAATGGAGAGAAATTCACTTCCAACACATTTTACTGCTTGTTTCTGGTTTTGCTTTTGCTTGAATTTAATCTAATCTAGGATATTCTGTTACAAAATGTTACCTTCAGTTAGTATGTTTTGGTTATTAGTTATAAGTTCTGTTACTTTTCTGTTATTCATGGACATCTGTCCGTGAGTTTCAAAGGATTTTGAATGTTCCTCAGCAAATTGCTCTAATGGTGCATGGTAGGTCCTGTCATGGCTACAGAGAACTGGTTTGTTCACTACTATAGCCAAATTGGCCTTTTTTTAATACTGGGAATTACGGCGGTCTTTTGAATTTGTCTTAGCTGTTGCAGCAAAGCTTATGCCAAGTTTTTACCAGGAGAAAATATACACTTGAACTGTGGATAAAGCCCAAGCTAGACAAAAAAGTATCTTTCACTTTTTGAGTGATAAATCTTTTTGTCTTGCTTCTGGCTGGCTGGCCCATGGATGTGCAATATGATTTTCTTTTTATTTTTTTCTTCCTAATTGGAATTTTATTTTTTAATGGAATCAGTATTGATATTTTGATATTGAAGAACAGTTTACAATAGCTACCAGCCCTGAAAACACTGCATACCCTATTTAGACTATGGAAACATGCCATTGGTTTTTAAATATTATGGGACTTTAACTGATATTTGTGTCTTATTTCAAAAGAAGGGACTGCTAATCAGACACTAATCAGTGTGAAGGAGCACAAGGTCAAGGAGAACAACAATCCCTGTGGGTTGATGAGGATCTATGCCAAGGCAGAGCACCTGTCTCAGAGGATTAGGGGAAGCAGCTTTTTGGCAAGTACTAAATTCCCTATTTCCTGTCTTTATATGAGACTCACATGTATCTTTATTTGGCTTTAACTTTGGCTTACTATCCCTATGATTGAAGGAGAAATCAGACCAGGGAATCATATTCGATATTTCCTCAGACTTTTGTCCTTTTTTTCTTCTGTAGTATGGCAATTTTCTGTAGTCCAGGCTGATAACAGCTAAGTGCAATATTGTTGCACCTGTCCTGCATACTTGTAGGATATGTTACCTCAGTTGGACCTTAGTGGTAAATCAAGAACCTAGTATGATTTTAATTTATACATATATATAGTATTTTAATGCTTTTTAAATTTAATTTCTCTCTTTTCTCTTATTTTTGGGAGAATTGATTCATATACCTTATAGTTTTGCCAGGCATCCTGTGTTGATTCTATTATTGGTATATACCCTCTCGGGGTGGGCATTATGTAATTATCAAAAAAATCCAAAGTTTAAGAACTTTTAAAGTAAGACAATCACCAACATGATGGACCAAGAAAGTGGATCTTCTGGAAATGTTATAAGAATACTTGCAGAAATTACATACTACACCGGGAGATTCAGAGTAAACTTTTGGATATAATGAAGTAAACTGAGAAGGGGTCTACCATTTATCCTGATCTTATGCCAATGGGGAGTGCCCCCAATTGACTTTTTGTCAATGCGCCTATCAATTGTTTTTTTCTTTCTTTCTTTTATTCCCAAAATTGTTATAACTCCCTCCAGTAAGAAAATCTTAATGTTAGACTCCATATGTGGAATAATTCATTGGGGAGAACCAAAAAGAGTGGGGAGCCTTAACATGCTTGACAATGACAACAAAGAATCTGAGGGAGGGATTGTGTGAGGAAAAATGCCTCCATCCCAGCCCGGCACCCTAACAGTGGATGTTGTAGAGTAACATCATATTTAATGGCCTTGCTTATCTGGAGTCCCCTGGTGTCAGCCTAATTGTCAACATGCAATGTCACCGTGGAGGGAGGAGCTAGTGGGCAAGCACAGGAAGGAGAGAGGATTTTTTACTTCCATAGCTGGCACTTAGCAAGCAGCAAGCAGCATAGAAGGGACTGTGTTGGGCTGAAATCTGGGACCAGATCCTACCTTAAATAAGTAAGGTTGAAATCAATATTTTCTCTCTCCTCTCCAGCACCCCCAACCCCACCATACCCCATCTCCTTCCTCCCTTTCCCTCTCAATAAACACTTATAACTCTGGCCAGAACCCCTTTTGTTTATTACAGATGCTCCAATAACTCAGGTATCTAAGGTAAGATAGGTTGAAAGGTTGACAAGGATATAGATTTGCTGCCTAGCATGATTTCTCTGGAAAACACAACTTAAATCTACCAAGCAAATTATAGAGACCAAAAGAATTAAGAAATACAAATTCCAAGTTCCTAGTGTCCTCCATTACCTCTGTCATGACAAAAAATAATAATAATAAAAACAAAACAACATAAATGGCAAAGAAAACAAAATAACAAAAACAACAAAAATAACAAATGACAAAAACAATGATGACAAAAAACACAACAAAAACAATGACAATGACAATGACAATTAAAAACAACAATGACTACAACAATGACAAAAAGATGACCAAAATGACAATGATAACAAAAACATTGACAATGACAAAAACAATGATGACCAAAACAACAAAACTGACAACAAAAACCACAGCAAAAATAAAACTGAAAATGGCAAAAATGATGACAACAATGAAAAAGACAATGACAAAAACAACAATGACAAAAAACCATTGCTGGTGACAATAACAAAAACAATGATGACAAAAACAATGACCATGACCACAAAAACAACATTGACAATGGCAAAAACAACAATGACAATGACAACAAAAACAATGATGGGCAAAAACAATGATGATAACAATGACGAAAACAATGATGACAAGATCAATGACAAAAATGATGGCAAAAACTGACAACAAAAACAACAAAACTGACTCAGAACAAAAACAATGACAAAAAATGACAATGACAACAAAAAGCAACAATGATAACAGCAACAATGGCAATGACAATGACAACAGCGACAATGACAACAACAAAAATTATGAAATCAACCATGACAGGAACAAAAAACTAACAATGACAGAAACAAAAACAATGACAAAAACAACAAAAATGACAACAAAAAACAAACACTAACAACAACACCAATAACAAAAACAAAAACTACAACAACAGAGAGTCAGGAAGTTCACCCAAAATTCTAACCAAAATTCCTATGGGGCAATACATTATCATTGTAGCTATGAAACCATTTCAACATTATATCTAATAGCTCTATAAGCCACTTTTTCTTCTATCTTCTTAATATCTTTACTTTTATCTTCCAACAATTTAACTTGAATCCAGTAACTAATTTATTAGGTATTATTATGTGCAAAGCACTGTGCTAGTCAACAGGAATACAAAGAAAAAACTAAACAACAAAAAAAAGACCATCAGCCAGTTGTCTTACAAGTGAGACCAAGGGGGCTTTCAACTAAAAAAGGGAAGACTGACAATATATATAACCCATTAGATATAGAGATATATTATGAATATATATAGCCCATTAGCATAGCCACAAAAAAAGAAGGAAAAGCAGCTGAGATACCCAGATATTTACAGAAAACAAAATCCAAGAAAAACCAAGGAATAAAATTCTATGTCTTCACATGTCTATATGTGAGGGAGTTAGCAGTTCTAATGCAAGGAGGCAAATTTGATCTTCTAGGTTTTCCTGGGACTTGGTGAGATGAAACCCATGACAGGAATATCATTCTTTATACTTTATTTAAAAGAAATAGTGTCAATTTTTTAAAGGGATGGAGAAAGTGAGAGTTGGCATTATATATTAAGAAACTATACTCATGAAAAGAAATCCAGGAACCAGAAAAGGGAAACATGATGGTAGAGTACTAATATAAAGGTCAGAAAAAGGAAGGGGGTGGGAAGTAATTTTGTAACTAGATCATACTACAGACCACTTAGTCAAAAAAGAGGAAATAGATATGGAATTTGGGGAAAAGATCACAGGCCTAGCTCTAACCCATGTTACAGGAATAATAGGCGATTTGAATTATCTGAGCATTTGCCAAATCTCCACCCCACCCTCACCCCCCCGTATAAAATGATAAAAACTCTAAAAAGGAATGACCATTCCATCCTGGAATTTTTGAGAGAAAGAAAGGAAAATCCAGGCATAATGTGATGTGTTCCAGATTTGGGGATATGGCATTTCAAAGGAAAGAGAGGTAGTATCCCATGGAGTAAAATGTTTCAAGGAAGGTTGAAAGATACTCAGTAAGTATTGAGAGATGATCAAAAGTGAGATTCTAAAGATATAAAAGTTTGAAAAAGGGACTCATCGTCATGCACAAGGAACTCAACAACCAAGTTAGATTTTCAAAATAAATGTATGGAAGACAGAAACAAGGCCAGATAAGAGAAAAAAAAAAAAAAATATGTCAGGCAGTCAAATGCAGTCTTATTGGTTTGGCCCTAGCCCCAGGATGTACACAGGCCCAGAAACTCCCCAAATCCTCTACCTCTGCCACTATTACATTGTGGCATAGTTATTTCTTGATTCCCTGCTCCTCATTTCTTATTTCTTACTTAGGCAATTCTGAGATATAACCTCATTTCAATGATCCACACTACCCCACTGCCTTGCCCCACTGATGGGAAAACAGCCTCCTCTTAGTGGCACACAAGTTCTTTATCTAAAAACTCTATATATCCCTGAGTGACTAGGAGCCTTCGATCTAAGTGCACATTTGACAAACCTATGCTGTTCCCCACTGGCATCTGTTTTCCTCCTCCAAATACTATCCAAACATGGTAGTATCACTTTTCAGGAACAACTCCCTCTCCTTTTCCCTCTGCTATATAGCTTATTTCTGTAAAATGGTCAGGAATGCTAAGGCTTAGAATGAACTAAAATTAGAAAAAGAATGGTTAGCAACTCTGAAAAATACCTGTAGCGTTTAATGTTGCCAGCTTAATATGAGTCAATCAGTACAATGTAGCAGCCAACAGAATTAATGCAGAATTGAGCCGCATTAAATGGAACAGAGCTTTCAGATTTTAGAAAGGTAACAATCCCACTGTACTCTGCCCTTATGAGAACTTATTTGGAGCTCTGTGTTCAGTTCTTAAACGGAGCACCACAGTTTAAGGAGGACGACAAAAATCTGGAAAATGTCCTAAAGGGGACAACCAGAATGTTGAAGTTCCTTGAATGCATATTATGAGGACTGGTTGAAGGAACTAGGGGTGTTTAGCTAAGAAAAGATAAGATGCAGAGGGGACATGATAGATGTCCTCAAATATTTGAAGACAGAGCTGTAGACAAAAGGATTAGATTTGTTTTGTTTGACTCCAGAAGGTAGAATAAGGAACAATGGGTGGAATTTGCAGAAACAGATTTAGGCTTTTAAATATCAGGAAGAAAAAAAACATAGTTATACAAATGAATGGGCAGTCTCAAGAAGTCGAAGAACACCTCTTCTCTGAAGTCTTCAAACAGAAGCTGAATGATCACTTATTAGTATGCAATAGTAATGGTTTCTTTGATGCATAGGCTGATCTACAGAGTAGCTAAGGTCCCTTCCAAGTCTCAAATTCCGTGATTCTGTGATAAAGGTATAATTATCCTACAACTTTAAACATTAAATAGTCCAGAAATTATGGACTGTCCATGGCTTTAATGAAATGGCAATGACCTAAGAGTGATAATGTTCTCAGCTACTCAGTAATACCATATATTGTAGTATACTTTCCACCTGATAAAAATAAAAATTTTTCATTAAAAGTACTTACTTTTTCTACAAACAACTCCACAAATATATTTACCTCATTCAACAGGCTTAAAAATTGAAAAACATCACATTTCTCTCTTACAAAATATCAATGGTTTCAAAAGAATATTGAATTTAATGTTGGCATTCTCTCACATAAAGGAAAATACCATACCACAAAGCAGTAATCATCAGAATGACTTGTTACTGATTAAAAAAACCAGAAAGACCAATTAGTGGAACAGATCAGGCAAGCAATCCATATAAGTAAATGAACACAGTAACCTGTTGTTTGATAAATTGAAAAACCATAACACTCCTTAGCTCTATTTAGTCATTAGTCAACAAAAACTGAGAAAACTATAAAATTGTTCTAGCATAAATAAAAAATAATATAAACAAACATTTCACAAAGATAGGTTCAAATGGACTTATTACTTAAAATAAAAGGATACATCATATACAAATCAGGAAGGCAAAAAATAAAATGACCTTTGCAACTATGGATAAGGGAAGAGTTCATGACCAAAACAAGGGATAGAGAAGATCACAGAAAGTAAAGTGGTCAATTTTTATTGCATGAAATTTAAAAGTTTTTATACAAAAATGCAGATAAAATTAGAAATAAAAATCAAGTAGGAAAAAAATCTTTGAAGCAAATTTCAGTAATAAAGGTCTGATATCCAAGATATATGAGATTCAAATATATTCTAAATAAGACCATGAGCCATTTCCCAATAATCAGTGGATTTGAACAATTTTCAAAGAAAAAATCCAAGCTATAAATTGTTATGTGAAAAAACATTACAAAATATTAATAATTGGAGAAATGTAAATTAAAGCAATTCTGAGGTTCTAACTCACATCAATCAGATTGGCAAGAAAGACAAAAAAAGGGCAATGGCAGTTGTTGAAGGGACACAGTAATATACTGATGCTAGAGATGGGAATTAGTCCAGTCATCCAGTCATTCTGGAAAGCAATTGGAACTATTTCTTAAAAGTCAATAAATTATGCATACATACACTTTGATCTAGCAATAGCACAATTAGGTTTAAACTGCAAAGAGATAAAAAAAGGTAAAGGATCCATATGTACAAAAAATATCTTTAGAAGTTCTTTTTGTAGTGGCAAAGAAATGGAAACTAAAAAGGTGTCAGGTGAAGGATGGTCAAATAAACTATAATGTCTGAAGGTAAGAGGACATTATTGTGACATAAAAAATAACAAAGGGAACAGAATACGTTTTAAAAGCAAGCTATATGTTAAGAGATTCATAATTGCATGTATAATCCCCTCCTGGCCTACAATGACTATCAAAATATATTGCCATTATATTTGATATGTGATAAATTCAAAATCTAAAAAATAAATAAAAACACTATTTACCTATACCTTTTTTAAAAGCTCCTTATAGATAAAAATTTAACAAAAAATGAAAATGTCTTTTAAAAACTTGATACTATATTTTATAAATCTTAAAAATTTACTACTATTGGATGTTTAATCCAATAGTCATTTTTACCAAGACTCAAAAGTTCGTTGTCCGTTTCTCATCGATAACTAGAGCCAAAGTATTCTATTTTTTAGTATAATAATACAGAAAAGGTACCAATGACTCTTTGTTAAAAATGGAAAGAAAACTGAAATTCTAGTTTCCAAGATATACTTTGGGTTTTATTGAAGAGACTTTATTCACTTTACAAAGTCTGACTTCAGCTCCTGTCTCTTCAATAGCTGAACAGTCCAGGGCTAAATATAAGGGGGGCTCAAGTTCATGCATGTGAATGAATGCCAGTTCTTCACCCCAAACTTCCAGTTATCAAAGTACTTTGTCACCTTAACTGATTTTTGAGTATTTAAGGTTACTTTAAGTCTTTTTTGTAAACCTGAAAGACTCCTGACATCAAATACTGAAGGACATTTCATCAATATAAATAGTGTTATGTCCAATGTCTTTAAGCAACCAAAAGAGAAAGAGGCCATACGTTTAGAACCCTGAAAGCCTGGACATGCCATTTTTCCACAATCCAATACATTTGGCCCTTTAAAGTCCAAAAAAAAATGCTCAATTAGGTCCTTCAATCACCATGGTATAGTGTGAGGAGCACACAAAGATTTGGATTGGAGAAAAAAATTATGTACAAAATATACAAACGACAAGGTAATTTACTTAAATTATCTCTGAACTTCAATTTCTTCATCTGTAAAATGGAGGTAAAAATTCTTAATCTACCTAACACTTCCTGAATATCTGCTACCAAACTAACCTACTGCTGGGATCTGCCAGATTTCTGGGGCATTTACTTCTATGCATTTAGTGACTTCCCTGGCACCTGAAAATCAGTCTACTGCCTGTTGCCATAACTCAATATGCCAACTACCAGTAGCCGTCCTCTTAGGGACAATTGCTCAAATATTTTTAGATTTGCCCCCATAGATCTGAGTTCTGGCTATCCTCAGTCTGACCTGTCTCACTACCCATCATGCCCAAGTACTGACACCACCAACTACAATGGGCCTAAGCAGCAGGGATAGAGGTTCTAAGATGTGAGTAAATGAGAGCACAAAAATTAATAGCAGCAGAATGAAATTTATCTCATCCTACTCTATTCCTTCCCCTTCTCTGTCCCATTCCCTTTCTCTTCTTTTGCCATCTTGAAGAAGGAAAAGCAATATGATGTCTAACCTACCTTTCTAGTCTTATTATAACTCATTCTCCTTCATGAACTTTATGGTTCAGCCAAACTGACCTGGTTGCTGTTTCTTATGATCCTCCATCTCTCTTCCTGGCTTTGCATAGATTAATCACTATAGAATAGAGGGGCAGCTGGGTAGCTCAGTGGATTGAGAGTCAGGCCTAGAGATGGGAGGTCCTAGGTTCAAATCCAGCCTCAGACACTTCCCAGCTGTGTGATCCTGGGCAAGTCACTTGACCCCCATTGCCCACCCTTACCACTCTTCCACCTAGGAGCCAATACACAGAAGTTAAGGGTTTAAAAAAAAAAGAATCACTATGGAATGTACTCCCTCTCCCTCTTTACTTTCACCTCTTAAGAATCATTAATTTCTTCAAAAGTTCAACCCAAGCACCACCTTCTATATGATCCTTTCCTAATCTCCTCTGTTGCTAAAATCTTCCCAGAAAAAAATTACCTTGTGCACATAGCAAAATGCCTGACACCACTAATTGACTTGTTCATCCTGTCTTCCATCTCCTCCCTTTCTACCACACACCTAGCAACTAGACAATATGAACAAGGTAAAAAATAGTAATCAAAAAAATGGTAATCAGTTTTTTTAAGGGGCAATTCCAAGCAGTAGGTAGGGTCTGCAATGTGACCCAAACAAAGCAAAACAAAGAAATATATGCTTGTTTTCAATATTGCCCCCAGAGGAGGCTAAATTGAAAGGGAATTCTTCATAGATGAGGTCCTCCAGATGCTCTTGCTGCAAATGATACTGTACTAATTGCACTAAACCCAGAAACACTGACTGAAAATCTTTCTGGATTATATCCATAATCATTTAGAGCTTAATTTAACCAACTACAGGAAGGGGGAAGGGGGGGGAAGTGGGTGAAGAATGTCTATTGCCCCAAGCTATATTATACAGTAGGATGTACAATCTATAGAGCTCATCTATATAAGTATCTTGGATAGACCCTGCCTATGTACAAAAAGCTGAACCCAGAATTGAATAGGAAAAGGGAAGCAAGCTGAATTGCAATTAGTAAATTTCAAAGTTAGTTTAATACCCCCAAACCTCTCCCTAAAAGAGCCTTTTTTAATTGCAATATTCTTACAATGATGTCACATGGTTATGAGTCATGGAACACAACAGTCCCTAGAGACATGAAACTGAGTACCACTTGAAAGGCAGGAGGCAGGTTCATTGAAGATATAAGAAAGAAATCACTAAAGACAATGGAAAAAGAAAGGGAATTCATTTTTTTAAGTTGCTTGGCTGGGGCTGCTATTCCTCTTGTAGGGATTTATTTCCTAAGTTGGGAATTAGAAGCCAGTCTATCTAAATGATCACCCTAGTGCAAATATCAATAATATGGAAATAGGTCTTGATCAATGACACATGTAAAACCCAGTGGAACTGTGTGTTGGGTATGGGAGGAAGGTGGGAGAAGGGGAGAGAAAGAACATGAATCATGTAACCATGGAAAATTTTTCTAAATTAACTGAATAAAATTTTAAAAATTTTAAATAAATTAAAAAAAATAAAAAAGAAGCCAGTCTACATGGCTGTTATATGGCTATAAGTAGAAAAAGTGTCTTAGCAATCATTAGCCTTTTTTTTTTTTAACCCTTGTACTTCGGTGTATTGTCTCATAGGTGGAAGATTGGTAAGGGTGGGCAATGGGGGTCAAGTGACTTGCCCAGGGTCACACAGCTGGGAAGTGGCTGAGGCCGGGTTTGAACCTAGGACCTTCTGTCTCTAGGCCTGACTCTCACTCCACTGAGCTACCCAGCTGCCCCCTAATTAGCTTTTAGTGATTATTGCCTTCTTCACTCTTAGGGCAATCTTAACAAATACAGTACTTTATAAACACTGTGGTCTTTTTTCAAACAGGCAGAAGATGCTAGCAAACTTTGAACTATGGGCAGCAATTTCACCACAAAAATATAGGTAACAGAGAAAGAGAATAGCCCAGATAAACAAACCTTTCTGAACTTTTCCCTTTTCATACACAAAGTTCCAAATGGTTCATATTTCCTAGAATAATAAGATCTAGGAAGAAATTCATATTTATTTTATTCATTAATCTTTTTTTTAATCTGCTAGAAGGATTGACAATTATCTAAAAATAAGGACCCTTATTTTCTATGAACCCATCCTACAATTAAAAACTAAATATAAGATTGCTCCAAATGACTAAGAGAAACACAAATCAAAAACAATTCTGAGGTTTCACCTTAGAGCCAATAAATTCAAAGTTTCAATTCAAAATAGTGTAAAAGAGACTATAAAACATGAGCATACTAATAGCTTTTGGTGAGGTTGTAAACTGGTCTAATCATCAATTGGAGAATGGACAAATGTTAATGTGTTATTTAGTTTTGCTGAACTGTTTTTTCCTCTTTTTATTCTTTGTTATAGGGATAGGCTATATGGATATAGGATGGCTAGCTGGAAAGAAGGAACATATTTTCAGAAAATAAGATTATATATGAAAAGAAAAGATAAAACAAAATTTAAAAACAACAAATGTCCACTTCTCCAAAAATAGACCTTAATATATAATGCTAAGTATAGAAATGCCATCCTTCAAAAATTATTATGAAAAATTTGTCATTTTAAAGAGGCCTAAATATTATCAGCTATTACCTGCAATTGACAACTTATAGTTAATATTTATTATTATGAATAATAATAATATTCATAAAAATACATGCTCAAGTGATTTTGATAATCTACCATTATGAACTATCAATTCCATTATCTTCCTTTCTGCACTGACACAGAGAATGGAAGTATGACTAAGATAAGAAACTTCCAGACTTTCCATAAATGACTTTTTAAAATATTTTTTCCCAAACATGAAAACCTGAAAGGGCATAGAATTTTTGTATTCTTATTCATCTCCTTTCCTCCTCAAAAAAAAAAAAAGTCTTGTGGCAATCCTATTAATGAGAGAATTAGAATTGGTGACTCCCAAACATAAGAGAAAAAAGAACAAATTAAAAACATTTAGAAAATATCTTGGGCTAATATAAGCCATAGCTGATAACAAACATAGAAGTCTCCTAACTTTTTAGTCATATATATTTGGAAAAAAAGTTAAATAATTTTTTATCAGAAATGACTTGTCAACAAGATAAATGAATTGTGCCTTTAGACAGATTAGATTTTTCTACCTTGTGGAAACTCTTTAGCAATCTAAGTATTTTGCATGTTATGTAACATACTGATCAGCTATATGAAGTCTTTCCTGATGCCTCCAGCAGCTAGTATCATCTGCCCAGTTACTCTTTATCTATTTTGTTATCTACCTATAGACATATATGCTGTCTCTTCTAAGAAAAATGGAAGCTTCTTAAGGTCAAGGACTAGTTCTCCTTTGTCTTTTTATCTCCATCGAGGTAGCTGGCAGACAACACTTTATAAATGTTTTTTTGACCAAGAGAATCACTGGTCCAAGAATATTCTAGATATGGAAATAGTTTAACAAGATAATACTTCTGATTGAGGAACTTAACACAATCATAGAAATAATTACCTTCTCACAACAGGTAACTAAAATAGCAACCTCTGCTAACATTAGGGAGACAGTCCAAGGGTCTGTCAGTACTAAAGAAACATAGCACTCCAACAGCATCCTCACTACTCTCAGTACTGGCTCTAGCTATCTACTTAAAATAGACTTAGTTGTATCCAATGTGGGGCAGTGGGACTCGGCTCTACTGCAGGTCCAAGGAGAGCCAACTGAGCCATAATGTAGAGTTGAAATGCATTATCAGACCATGTTTTACCAAAAGTTTATTTCAAGCCAGAGTGCTAGGCCTGGTGAAGGAAATACCTTTTCCTGAGTTCAAATCTGGCTTCAGATACTTACTAGCTGTTATTCTGAACAAGTTACTTTAACCCCATTTGACTCAGTTTCCTCATCTGTAAAACAAGCTAGAGACGGAAATGGAAAACCACTCCAATATTTTTTCCAAGAAAGCCCTATAAAGAGGTCACAAAGACTCAGACATGACTGAAAAACAACTAAACAAATTAATTAGTATACTGAAGGTATCACAGAAAGTATAGCTTCTAATACTCATAAAGCTACCCCTAAATGTTTGTAGTGTTCAGGGCAGTGACCCAGGTCCCAAAGGATATCTTCCCCAAACTGTGAACACTGCTCACTTGAGGCACTGACAGGTCTATTACTAAACACTTTTCAACTTCTGGGACCAGTCAGAAAGAATGGATCTTCAAAGGTTTAATTATGGAACCAGTAGGCAAAATTTTGAAAAGCAATTGCCAACAACTTACATTTAGATAGCTGACTTTAGAGCATGGATAATTTACATAGCATCTCTCCCACAACAACCCTGTGAATTAGGAAATACAAATATTCTTGGGCCAGATCAGAAAACAAGCTCAGTGAAGTTAAATGACTTAGCCATAGTCACAGACCTTTTTATAATGGGCACAAAATTATTAGAGTTGATTTAGTATATCACTAAACAATTATAATCCATTCAATATTAAATGATCCTGTTTTTAATAATCTGCTTATTACCTTAAAATAGATTATCAAATCAAAATGTCTCCTAATTACAAGAGTTATATTAAAGACTTAAGGCTATACTTAGCATTTCCTAAAGAAGGTAAACAATTTGAGCTTCTGGCAAAATATTTTCAAGAAAATACTATGATATCTTATAAACCTTTTTTCAGTTTTTAAAAATATAGTCTGAGAAATCACAAATTTTTTTATATCTATAACATTAAAAGAAATACAGAGTGTCCCAAAAAATCTCAGTGCCATTTCAAACTAGTAAAACTGCTCTGTGAAAAAACTAACTTAAAGTTACCTTTTGAAAAGTACTCAAGCACAGAATTTAATCATTTTTATTTCTTTTACTAAGCATAAATTTCCAAATGTCTTGGTACAAAAGGAAATTTGCATAAAGAATAAATGTGTCTACAAGTGGAAATATAGTCTAACATTCAAATATCAAATCTACCCAACTTAATCTTTACAAATAAAAGATATTGACTCTGAATGGAAAAATTGGCATTTGATTAAAAATTAATGACTTAAAGCTGTTGAATAACTTCACTTTAGAAACACACCAA
Source organism: Gracilinanus agilis (assembly GCF_016433145.1). Taxonomy (NCBI): domain Eukaryota; kingdom Metazoa; phylum Chordata; class Mammalia; order Didelphimorphia; family Didelphidae; genus Gracilinanus; species Gracilinanus agilis. The sequence continues at coordinate 164,252,846 of NC_058130.1, forward strand.
AAATGTATCCAATACAATACAATATTATCTGCAAGTGCCATTCTGTATTAAGTCATGGACAGTGCTGGATCATAAACCTTCTTTGACATGCAGTATTAGAAAAATGGGGAGGGGGGGATGAGAAATGGGTTTTTATCAATACTCATGAAAGCAAGACATGTCACACATCATAGATTTAATACAGAAAAAGACACCAAAGACCAGATCTAGTCCTTCATCTAAAGGATGAAGAAACTGAGGCCCAGGAAATTAAGACTTATCCAAGGTCACCCAAGTAATAAGAGTTAGAGGCAGGATTTGAACCCTGGTTCCCTTGGCCTCTAGGGTCAGTGTTCATTCCTATTCTACCACGAAATGCCAATCCACACAAAAATTTAGAAGTCATAGAAAGGCCACCCACCAATACAAACACTACTGTATGCCTAACACAATGAAAGGGACACACCCGAGACTGAAACACGGAGTACAGCTGTTTAACACACACACACACACACACACACACACACACACACCCCAGCTCCCTTAGCCCCTTAATGCTCGACTTGCAGTTTTCTCGGAAGTAACTTGGGAGGAGAGTAGAAAAAGTATGCACTGTCATCTAGGGTGAACTGATGATTGCTGACTGCTCAAGCCAAAACCACAAGGTGACAAGTAGTAAACAGAACACTTGCTTCCCCATAAACCCATCGGGATAAAGTATAAACAACATTTTGGACCTTACACATTTCTCCTCCTCTTCTTACTCCGCATCCCAATCCCAAATTGCCTGAAACAGGTTTCTAGGAGGAAGGAGATATAGTAGCTAGACTAGGGGCGGACGAAGCATGGGGGGCTGGGGAGAGATCAGCCCGTAAAGCCCCATAGCTCTCCTCGCAATACTCAGAGGAAGCTCGGACCTGCAGTGCAACAGTGAGACGGGAGTGAGGTTCATGCCCCTCACCGCTGTCTCCCTCCTTATTCTTCTCGGACAATCCAAGGCCCCCCAAGCACGGAAGAGGAGGGGGAGAAGAAACGGGGAGTGGAGAGAAAAACAGAAGACCCAATACTTCAGAGGCTACCTCTAATAAACCGGGATCCCCCGGCCTACCCAGGCTCCCCCTCCTCCTCAAATAAAAATACTACGCACCGACCCCACCGCAAGAAAAAAAAAAAATAGAAAAAGCCCAGTCACGTTCTTGACAGCTAGAACCCAGTGTGGCTACCGGTGCAGGGAGGAAAAGAGGGCGGGGGGGATGGGGGGGGTCTCACCGACCACCTTGGGCCGCCCAGATTCTTTCTTCCTCCCTTCTCCTCTCCTCCACAACACCAAGACCCTCCTCCCTGGGCATCTGCTGACTCCCGCGCCCGCCCAGCCGCCTGTGGAGGCTTCACGCCGGGCAGCTCCAGGGCCCGTCCTGCCCCCAGAGCCGAACCGGGGTGGGGGAGCCCAAGCTACGCCGCCGCAGAGCTAGGGGCGGGGAGGGGAGCTAAGCGGACACCTCCTCTTACCGGCTCTGGGCGGGGAGAGGGACGGGCCTGGGAGGAAGGGCGGCCTCCAGCTCCAGCTCTGGCTCCGGCTTGGGCGTATCAGGCGGCGGAGGCGGTGGCTGGGGCTGCTTTTTCCGGGGGGCCCCGCGGGTCACTCGCCGCCAGCCGCCCGGTGTTTTCATACAAACCCCGGCAGCAGGCGAGGAGGAGGAGGCGGCGGCGGCGGTAGCGGAACCTGTCCGCATCCCGGGCAACGTCACCGCGCCGCCCCGCCCCCACCAGGCTTCCCGCCCCCCGCCTCCCTCCCAGTTCCTCTCG
>NC_058130.1:164259356-164301882 GCF_016433145.1 Gracilinanus agilis
TCGCCGCCAGCCGCCCGGTGTTTTCATACAAACCCCGGCAGCAGGCGAGGAGGAGGAGGCGGCGGCGGCGGTAGCGGAACCTGTCCGCATCCCGGGCAACGTCACCGCGCCGCCCCGCCCCCACCAGGCTTCCCGCCCCCCGCCCCCCTCCCAGTTCCTCTCGGGCTGGGGGAGTACGCGCCGCCCCACCCCCACTCCTTCCCTGCCCTTCGCTGGCCTAGGGAGAATTCGCTGCCCCCATACGGCCCCGCCCCTCCCTACCCCTGGCGGTGGGGAGCACACGCCGCGCCACGCCGCGCCGCGCCGCCCCGCCCCACCCCACTCTCTTCTCTACCTACTCGCGGGCGAGGGGAGCACGCGCGCTGTCACTGCGCTGCCCCGCCCCCACCCGGCTTACCCCTCTATCAACCTTTCCCCGTCGGCTAGAGGGCTGTTGGAGGGAAGACTCGGGCAGAATGTGAAGGGCGGAGGAGGAATGTTGGATGGATAACAGGCAAAAAGAGGCAACGGAAAATGGTGAAAGCCTGGGCCCCGCAATGCCAAGTCCCCTCCCTAGCCCCTACGCCATCCTTACCCAGCCCCAGGGACCGGCGCCGGGAGGCGCGAACTGCCAACTGATGGCACGCGCTGCTACCCTCCCGACTACCATTACAGGCTCGCGGGGATCCCCTAAGCCTTTCTTCAGTTCACCTTTGCATTTATGTGCTAAATGCTGCTGGTAACCCTGCTAAGTGCTCCCTAGATCAGCCGGCATACTTTTTCCTGGGATTAAACATACTGGTCATCACCCCACCCACCCGAAAGCACGGAATTCATCACACCTGGCTTCTTTAATCCCAATTAAGTGCAAGGAACTATCACATTTAATAGTGGCAAAGATCAATAGTGTCTGATACCCAGGGAGGTTTAAAACATAAAAAGAGGAGACAATATGAGCAAGTATACAAAATGTAGAGGTTTGTTTGTTTTCGTGTATTTGCATGTATGCAAAACGCAAATTGTAGTTGTGATTTCTTTCAGATGTGGGTTTGACTAGAGAGCCTATGAGATGTTTTCCATTTCCCCATATTCTGTTAAATCTGTTAAAAGCAGTCATATAGGAAGAAGCCTATTCTAAGAAACTCTGAAGGGACATTGTGAAATTACTCCTTGCTGCCAAACTTCTGGGAATATAGAAACCTATTGTTGCACCATATAGAAGAGATGTGCTGTGTTGTTGTTGAGTTGCTTTTCTTTTTAATTAATGACTTCAAACAAATGAAATATTGTTATAACAAATCATTAACTGAAATCTTCTTTGCCTTATTATAAAGTCTTAACAGGGAATGCCTGGTGAATCAATCAACAAGCATTTAGTAAATGCTTGCTATATGCCAGGTACTCTGCTAGGTGCTGAGGATACACATTTTTAAAATTAAATAGCCCCTACCTCGAAGAAATTTACATTCCATTTTGGGGAGACAATATATATTTACCAATAAGCATGATATACTGTACAAAATAAATGATGGTCTGTATGACTACAAAAACCAGGTATAGTCAATTAAAAAAGTGTTTATCATTCAGGGTGGGAGAGGAAGGAAGGATTTGTTTGTCTATTTTTTAAAATCTCATCATTGAGAAATTAGCATTGTTTTCAAGACTAGACTAATGAGTTCTATGAAGGATGTGTCCATTCAAGTTGTTCAATACATGTTTGAGAAGGAACATGTTCGTGGAAATGACAAAAAGTTGAGGGTTTGTTGTTTTTTTTCCCTGTTCCTAATGTAGTATAATGGAAAGAGCACCAAATTTGGAAGTTTGAAGACCTGAGAATCAATCACAACTCAACCATTCACTAGCTATGTAGCAATGAATTTCACCTTTTCATGGGCTGTCCCATATGCCTAAAATATGCCCTCCTCAACACCTGGCTTCCTTCAAGAAACAGCTCAAATTTCAACTTCAGCAGGAGGCCTTTCCAGATCTCCCCCTCCCAACTTCTAAAGTACTGCCCTTCTGAAATTACCTTCCATTTAGACTTTACATCTTTTATATATAATTTTTTGCATATTGTCTTACCCGTTAGAATGTGAGTTCTTTGAGGACAGAAACTGTGTCTTTGCCTTTCTTTGTATTTCCTCTGTTTAGCACAGTGCCTGGCACTTATTGTTCATCCTTTACTTTTCAAGAGGACTAATGACATCACAAAGATGATATCTTTGCTTTCAAGTGAGTTGGATTTAAGTGAGGCAAGAATTACACAAAGTAGTAGACTACCTTGGCATCTTCAATGTCTGTCCAAGCTCTGAGTGCTCCACAATGCATGCTTCTTCCATCTTCATGGACCTTGGAACAAATTGTTCTCATCTGCCCATTTCACCATGGGAAGTCTTCACATGCTTGGGGGTAGACATCCTCAATAATACCCTAATGGGTTTGAGTCCTATTGGTTATCCTCAACCTAGATTAGCCAATCTGCTGAGACAGTTTTATCACCATGTGACTACTGCACATTCTGTATAGCTTCTTGGACCCATAAGTGAGAGTGTGACAGGTGGACACCATAAGTGAACACTCTAAGTGTATAAACAGCCATGAAAAGAGCTTGGCAAGCCCTCACACCAAACTCTCATACCAATTTCTCACAACTCGCCCACTCCCCGATCCCCTATAATCTGGCTTCTACCCAGGCAAGTCTACTGGTCCTATGCTCTCCATGATCATCCTATCATGGTCATCACCTCTTCATAGTCATGACTAATAGCCTTTTATCAATCCTCATCCTACTTAAACTTCATATAACATTTGACATTGTTGACCACCTGACTTCCTTGATATTCTTTCTTCTCTTGGCTTCTATAAGACTGCTTTCTCCTGATTCTTCTCTGATCTTCCTACTCCACAATCAGTCAACATCTGTTAAGCACCTATTCTGTGCCAGGAATCCTGCTCACCTCTGATACAAAAGATAACAAGATGGTCTCAGCCCTCAAGGAACTTGCAATTTAATGGTTAACACAATGTGTGTGTGTGTGTGTGTGTGTGTGTGTGTGTGTGTGTGTGTGTCTAAACTATAAGGAATAGAACACAGGGCAGGAACTTTGATGGGGGGAAAAGCATGTAAATATAAAGATGGGGGCAAATCGTGATATAATGAGGAATTCTTAGCAGGAAGAAGGGGGAAAAAGTATGGAGGCCCTGAAAGTGAAGGATAAGAAGACAACAAATACAGTCGTTGTATTCTTCATAATTATGCTTAAAGCTAACTCAAGATACCTATATACATATATAGGTATGTATATAATGTGTATTTTATATATGTATGTATCAAGGGATATAATGTGGCTCATAGGGAGGCAGAAATAGTTATTACATGTCTAGTATCTCTTCCCTCCACCCTTCTCCAAGGGAGTTTTTAATTCCTACTAGAGAAGCAAGAAGGTAGGAGTCAAAGACTGGTCACCACCCTGCTCTCCTCAGAAAATGAGGATAACAAGGTAGACTTATTTCTATCTGTTTCCTTAAGAAAGGGGATGTAATTTTAAGGTTAAAGCTAAACTCCTAATTATTGTTTTTTAAAAGAGAAAGGGAGGGCCATAAACTTCATATCCAAAACTTGACTCCCTTCCCAGCAAATATCAGCTACAAAATGAATATGCATAGCAAATAGCAAGGAACCACATCTATCCAAGTCAATTGCAAAACAAATGAGAGAAAGTATGCATATGAAAATGTATAGCAGACAATACAGATTGAATGATCTCTCCTTCTGGGAGTAAGTTAGTTTAACTGAGAGTTCCAGATTTCACCCAAAGGAAAATTTCCAGAAGTCAGTAGTGTAGCAAGCTGTAAACAGAGACCCAATCAAAATTCTACATGTTGACTTCTTCCCAGAATCTTTTCCTTTCTTCATCCACCTGAAGAGAACTTGTCATTGTAAATCTTCTCTCTTGAACTTGAAAACCAGAACAACTCAAAGAACTAAAGGGATAAATGTACTCTCCTGTTTTCACCAGTTCCACCTTGTCCCTCATACATAGGTAAGAAACATTAATCCCCATCAATGGGGAGAGTTCTATACCAGTAGATTTGGGGGCCTGGGTTACATATACTTTTGAAAAACAAGTATAAAAAGATTCCTTTCCACAAAAAAGAAAAATATTAATTCCCATTGACTTTGTGGTTGGTACTACTGATCAATGAGAAAACTTGAATGTATGGACAGGTTTAGTAGTACAAAGTTCTTTCCTATCTGAATTAACTTCAATTGATTACAGTGTTAACCAACAGAATACAACTGGAAAACAGCAAAGGGGAAAACATGATCTGTTCTTGTTGTAAGGCAGAAAGCAGACAGTAGCTAAAAGAAAGGAGGAATTTGAGTAGAATCTTGAATACAAAAGCTACTGAAAAGCCAGATCACATCATACTCACACCACATGGATGATCTGATCCTTTGGGCCAGGGCTCTATCAATTTCAGCTACTTCCAAGAAAGCAATTAAATTCAGTTAACTGGGAGTTTGTAAAAAGTCTATTCTTTCTGTGCAGACCGCTTAGACATTGAAAGCCATTTTCCCTGAAAGAAAACATACCTTTTATTGATTACTCTAGATTTTTTGGCATATGAGCATGAGTGGTATAGGAGAAATACTACAATAATATTTTTTCAGGTAGCATGCTTTGAATTTTGCCAATCCCCTTAAAGAAAGCTAATTGAGCAAACTCTATTATACCAATTTTTAAAACATGAAGAAGGCAAAAAAAAAAGGCTGCTTTAATTTTTGTCTCATATATCTTCACTCACTTCTCTGTATAAAGAAAATTCTTAATGAAATAATCCAATTCCTCAAAAGTTAGATGAAAGTGGACCAAATTTAGAAAATAACTGCATGATATTCCCACCTCTCAGTACCCAGAAAGGACCACTGCTAAAGTCATTCGAATTTATTTATACTTTTCCAAACTCTTCCATTTTGCCCTTTTATCCTGTTAACATGTTCTTTTCTCTCTAAATTGGTGATCTCATCAGCTTCCAGTGGTTCAATTATCATCTCCTGGAGATGAATTACTTCATTATCTAAATATATCTTGAATGCCAGTCCTTATCATCACCAATTGCCTGCTATGCCTGGACCATCTCCATAAGTATCTCAAATTCAACACACCTGAAACACAATTCATTATTTTCCCACAAAAATCCACCCTTTTTTCTAATTTCCCTTTTTCTGTCAAGGATACCACCATCCTTTCAATCATTCACAATCATAACCCTAAAGTCATCCTTATACACCCTAGCTAATTCCCAACTATTTAATCAGTTACCAAATCTATCCCACCTCCAAAATAAATCAATTAATCAATCGACAAACATTTTTAAGTATTTACTATATGCTTAAGCTGTATTATGTGCTGAAGTTACAAAGAAAAGCAAAAACACAAAAACATTTCTCAAATCTCTCCCCTTCTCCCCACTCACACAGCCAACACCTTTGTTCAAGTCCTCGTCACCTCTTACCTGGACTATTTAAAATAGTTTCCTAAGTGACCCCCTCCTTCCACTTTCTCCCCTCTCCAATCCAAACAGTTGACAAATTAATTTTCCAAAAACACTAGTCTGATTATATCACTCCCTTTGCTAAGGAAGCTTCAGTTAGTCCCTGTTGTCTCTAGTGAAATGCAGATTCATTTGTTGGTCAAGACCATCATAATCTGGCCCCAGCCTATTTTTCTTTTCTAGTTTCACATTATTACCCCTCTAACATTCTACATTCCAGAAAAACTTGTCTATTTGTTCCCATTCCCAGCATTCCATCTCTTGCCTCAATGCCTTTGTATAGGATATCCCAGTGCCTGGAATTCTCTACCTCCTCACTTCTAATTCTTGGAATCTCTTCGTGCTTTTAGGGCTTTGGTCAAATATCACTTCCTACATAAGGTCTTTCATAAATCCCTCAGTTGTTCATTGTCTTACCCACTTCCTAATTTTTTTTTAAAACCTTACCTTCAGTCTTAGAATCAAGTATATATTAGTTCTAAGGCAGAAGAATGGTAGGGACTAGGCAATGGGAATTAAGTGACTTGCTTAAGGTGACACAGCTAGGAAGTATCTGAGGTCAGATTTGAACCCAAGACCTGTCTCTTGTTATGGCTCTCAATCTACTGAGCCACCTCACTGATCCCCCCACCCAATTACTTTTTATTGTATATATTTCATATTTACATAGCATGAGGGATAGAGAGCTTGTTTCAGGACCAAGAATAACTGAGTTATAGTTCTGCCTCTGATATATACTGGCATTGTGATACCGGGCAAGTCATTTACCTTCTCAGTGAACTGCGTTACTCTCTAACACTTTAAGTTATTAAAAAAAAAAAAGTGCCAACTATATTGGTAGAAGATGTTTCTTCATACAAGGAATTTCCTATGCTAATGAAGTCATAAAGTCCAGTTTCTATCATCCCTATATGTGAAGATTTTTTCCCTTATTAACTGGGTTTTTGGGAACCCAAGGTTTGCTCCTATCCCCTGAGAACTCACCCAAGGGAAGTCCTAGACTGACCCTGGTTCAGACTGAACAATGGACCTTAAAGTACTTAATGATCTCAGTTTAGGTGGCCATGCTAAAACCAATCAATCATACTTCCCTGTCCTTAGTTCCCCAAAAGATATATAAGTTCCCTCATTCTATTGTTCTTTGGAGAATTATCTTGCACTTTGATTCTTCCAGAGATTATTCCCAGAGCCCCAGGGTTTCACCTGTGTAGTATTTGGAGCTTGGCTCAATGTTGCAGCTGATTATTATGGACCTATTTCTTTCCTGATTAAAGATTTGGTTTTGCTGACTACTTTAGTAGTTCTGTGTTTTTCCAGATTAACACCTTCTTCACCTTTTTTATGCTATAAGCTCTGTGATGGCAGGAACTATTTTGGCATTGCCTGGCACATTTTAGGTGATTAAATAATAATAGCTTATTGAATTGAATTGAACTATATTTTATGGCCCTCCAAAAACCTAGTCATGCACCCCTACATCTAAATCTACCCATCATAATCCTAAAAACTTCTTGAGAAGACTAAATGTATCCCTGCATCCCAAATTCCCACAAACACTATCTCCCTATCACAACTTTCAACAACTGCTCTCTTCTTGACCAAACTCTGTCTGCATTGCTTTTCCTGTCAAAATTATAAAATGTCTTCATATTTCTTTAGCCTAGGTCCTAGATTCATCACCCTGACTTTCAGATTTAGTTGACTAGATGCAATTAATTGTTTTTTTAATACCATGTCCCCGCATATGACCTAGATTTTTAGGCCATATTATGCAATCCTGAAACATGATACTGGATATTATATTCTGGCATGTAACTTCTATGTTTTATGTAGTTTGCAACTCTAATTGGATGTCATGGACTACTTACCTATAGCCTCTACATTCATATCTGGAATAATATGCCAAGGCTGCATATTTTTTCTTTGGTTTGATAGAGGAAGACTATAATAATCAAATCTGAATAGGGTTACATTTCTCAAAATGCCTGGTCCAAGAACACAATCACTCATTGGAGAAATTTCCTTAATCCTAATTTCTCTGAGTCTGCATGTAAGTCATCATTGTGAGGGCAACTGGGATGAAAGGTTTTATGAAAAGAAAAGGTCAGGGACTAGATAGAGAAAACTGAGGATCATCTGAGACTTCAGTTGGGGTATCAGAAACTTAGGATTCCTGGAGCATCTCAGGAATCCTCTGGAGCACAGAGAAGACATCTGGCTAAAGACCAGAGGAGACTCAGATACTGTGGGTGAAGTTACCTATTCTTGACTTTGCTACAGAAGGCCTATATAGTCCTGCCTCCACTTTTGAACTAATATTGAACTATTGAACCACCTCCACTAATGAATTTTGAAGATATTATTTCCCCAACTACTTCAGAGAGAGATGAGTGAAATCGTACTTGTGATATTATTTCCTTGTAATTTTATAATTTTTTTCCTCCAAAACTAAGTGTTTTGCTATTCTGATGCTATTCTTTGCCTAGTCTAGTAATATGTTACCAGCTAAATATTTAGGCCTGAATTTATTTTAAAGTTCTCTTTTTTGAACTGAGTGGGAACAAAATGAACAATAATAAACTACTATAAGAAGTCCCCCATTACCCGGCACAGTTATTATATATCTTAGGCACACAAAAATGTTCGTTGGATAGAATTGGTTCTTATTATGGGTAATATATACTTTCTTCTTTGATAACTGCATCTATTATAGAGGCTAGAGAAAGTTTTTATCCATTTTTATAAGAAACTTCAATTCTGTTTCATTGTAATAGAAGGTTTAATATAAAAAAAGAAGAAACTTGCCATTAAAAACACAAGGCAATTGAAGGGAAAGAAGAAGGGAAGGAAGGAAGGAAGAAAAAGAGATAAATTAGGCCTGTGTATTAGATTAAGTTACTTGCTCAGGACCCCACAACTAGAAAGTGTCTGAGGTCAAATTTGAACCCAGGACCTCCAATATCTGGGCCTGTGCCATGCTGTTTCTTACATAATGTATGTGTCTTGTGACAAGACAGGTTGAAAAAAATTATGTAATTTTCCTGGAGTGATGCAAATGCAGTAACCTCACCCATCAATTTTGCCACAGGTGATGATACAAAACAAACAAAAAACAAATAAACAAACATTAAAGATTAGGTAACTTAAAAGAGGGGCTAAATTGAACATGGGGAAGAGACTTGGTGAAATGGTTCCAAACCAAAGGGAAATTATACCATTTTCCCCCCAGCTATTTGGACAGGGCTAGGCGACCTAGACAGCTTATGCCATGTACAAAATAATTCCTTACTTCCCCTACACATTTGCCAGTATGCAAAAGTTCAGAAATACTGTTAAACTGTAATGATGAAATATACTACCATCCTTCCTCTAGATTCCTCCTCTCCTCAGACAAACACATTTTTATACTTTATTTTTATTTTATTGATTAATTATGAACATTTTTCCATGGTTACATGATTCATATTCTTTTCCTCCCCTCTCCTTCTCCCTTCCCCCTCCCATAGCCAATGCACAATTCTACTAGGTTTAACATGTATCAAGACCTATTTCCATATTATTGATGTTTGCACTAGGGTGATTGTTTAGAGCAGTGGTTCCCAAACTTTTTTGGCCTACCGCCCCCTTTCCAGAAAAAACATTACTTAGCCCCCTGGAAATTAATTTTTAAAAATTTTAATAGTAATTAATAGAAAAGATAAATGCACCTGTGGCCATCACCACTTTCCTGGATTGCTGCAGCACCCACCAGGAGGCGGTAGAGCTCATTTGGGGAATCACTGATTTAGAGTCTGCATCCCCAATCACATCCTCATCGACCCATGTGGTCAAGCAGTTGTTTTTCTTCTGTGTTACTGCTCCCACAGTTCTTTCTCATAAGTCTCTCAGAAATGTTTTTAATCATTGCTTTGCTGCTAGTGGAAAAGTCCATTACAATTGATTGTGCCACAGTGCATCCATCTCTGTGTACATGGTTCTCCTGGTTCTGCTCCTTTCACTCTGCATCAATTCCTGGAGGTCATTCCAGTTCACATGGAATTCCTCCAGTTCATTATTCCTTTTAACACAATAGTATTCCATCACCAACAGATACCACAATTTGTTTAGCCATTCCCCTATGGAAGGGCATCCTTTCATTTCAGCCAAACACATTTTTAAAAGTCATCTAAGTATCTTCACTGCCTTTCCTCTCACATTCCTAAATAGTAATCTGGCTTCCAAATTCATAAATCAACTGAAACTGCTCACTTTAAAGTTATTAATTACTTAGTTGCCAAATCTAATGTTAATCTTCATCTTTTTTGTTAATCTTCATCTTTTTTGTTAATCTTCATCTTTCTTGGCCTCTCAGCTACTTTCTTCTATTTCTAAGTCCGGTTATACTGACTTACTTCCTGTTCCTCATAAGATTTGAGCATGGTGACTAATTAGATCTCTCTAGATTTTCATAACACTTGCTTTCTTGATTTTCTTCCTACCTGTCTAAGTCACTCTTTGGTCTCCTTTTTAAGGTCTTCATCCATGTCAAAACCATATATTAAAGGTGTCCCCCATATCCTAGCTTTTCTTCTATTTTTGTTCTATATTCTTTCTCGATCATTTCATCAGTTCCTATGGGTTCCATCCCTAATTCAGCTAACTCTCAGATCTGTATATCCCACTTTAGTCTCTCCTGAGCTCTATTCCTTTATCACCAATTATCTATTAGAATTTATAAGTACCTTGTATATCTTAAATTAAACTTGTTCAAAATAGAACTCATTCTCCTTCCCCCCCAAACCATTCTCTCTCCTGAATTTCTCTATTACTATTGAGGACACTACCAATCCTGCCCATCACTCAAGTTGACAATTTCAGTGCCTTCCATTCTCTCTCCACATATCTAACCTAGTGCCAATCTTGTCACCACCTCAATTCAGGCCCCCAATCCCTCTCATTTGGCTAATTGGAATAACCTTCTAATTGGTTTCCTTTTTTCAAATCTCTCTTTGCTCTAATCCAGGGGTCGGCAACTTATGTCTCTCGAGCCATATCTGGCTCTTCTGAGGGCCAGATATGGCTTTTTTTGCAGGAGCCATAAAGTCAGGAGCGCACACTGTTACAGGAGCGCACACTGCGAGCACTGTATGGCTCTCATGAAATTACATTTTTAAAAATGTGGCGTTTATGGCTCTCATGGCCAAAAAGGTTGCCAACCCTGTTCTAATCTATCCTTTACATAGTTGCCAAAGTAATTTTCCCAAAGGGCATGTCTGTCATGTCAAGCCTTTACTTAAACTCCACTGGTTTTCCACCACATATAGGACCAAATATAGCACTTCTGTTTGGCATTTAAAACTTTTTATACCTCTGTCCCTTCCCATCTTTTATTACAAACTACTTTCCTTGATTTACTTTGTGTTCTAATCATCCTGGTCTATTATTCTTCACAAGTTGCTCCATCTCTAATTTCCTTGACTTTGCACTGGCCATCCACTATGATGAGAAAAATGTTCTCCCTGCTCACCTCCTTGGCTTGTTTCAAGATAGCTAGAGCAACGCATTCTATTATAAACATATTTTATTTTACCAATTACTGTAATAACAAATTTCCACCTAAGTTTTCTGAAGTTATATGATACTAATTTCCTCCCTCCTTCCCTTCCCTCCTCACTCCCAGAGCTGGCAAGCAATTCAGTCTGGGTTATACATGTATTATCATGCAAAACATATTTCCATATTGTTCATTTTTGTAAGAGAATATAATTATATAAAACCAACCAAACAAAAACTCAAATAAACAAGTGAAAAATTGCATGCTTTTATCTGCATTCTGACTCTAACAGTTTATTCTCTGGAGGTAGATAAATAGTATTCTTTGTCATAATTCCCCCAGAATTGTCCTGGATCACTGTATTGCTGAGAGTAGCTAAGTCTTTCATAGTTGATCATTCCACAATATTGCTGTTGCAGTGTGCAATATTTTCCTGTTTATACTTCTTTCACTCTGCATCAGTTCATGTAGATCTTTCTAGCTTTATCTGAAACCATGCTGTTCATCATTTCTTTTGGCGCTCTAGTATTCCATCACCATCATATACCACAATTTGTTCAGCCATTTTCCAATTGATGGCCATTCCTTCAATTCCAATTCTTTGCCACCACAAAAAGAGCTGCTATAAATATTTTTGTACAAGTACATCCTTTCCCCTTTTTAAAAATCTCTTTGAGATACAGACCTAGTAGTATTATTGCTAGGTCATAGGGTATGCCATTGTTTTGTAGCCCTTTGGTTATAGTTCCAAATTGACTTCCAAAATGGTTGGATCAATTCATAACTTCACCAGCAATGCATTAGTGTCCCAATTTTGCCACATCTCCAACATTTTTCACTTTCTTTTACTGCCACATTGGCCAGTCTGATCAGTGTGAGGTGGTACCTTAGCATTGTTTTAATTTGCATTTCTCTAATCTAGAGGGATTTAGAACATTTTTTCAGATCATTATTAATAGCTTTGGTTTTTTTCATCTGAAAATTCCTTATTCATATCCTTTGACCATTTGTCAATTGGGAAATGACTTGGATTAATATAAATTTGACTTAATTCTATATATGTGAGAAATTAAATCTTTATCAGATAATTTGTCATAAAATTGTTTCCCTTCTAATCTTGGTTACATCAAGTTTTATTTGTACAAAACCTTTTTAATTTAATATAATCAAAACAATTCATTTTATATCTTATATTCTCTATCTCTTGTTGGGTCATAAATTCTTCCCTTCTTCATAGATCTGACAGGTAAATTATTTTATGTTCCCCTAATTTATTTATAATATCACCCTTAAAGTTTAAATCATATACTCATTATGACCTTATCTTGGTATAGGGTATAAGATACTGATCTGTACCTGTGGTGGCAAACCTATGGCACACATGCCAGAGGAGGCACTCAGAGCCCTACCTGAGGGCACATGCATAGTTGCCCCAGTACAGAGTTCAACTGAGTTCGTTACTAGAAAGCCAGAAGGATGATGGGCCAGGCTATTTCCCTGCCCCTCTCCATGGGCACCTGAGAATATTTCTCATATCACACACTCCTCTAAAAGGTTCACCTTCATTGGTCTATAACTAATTTTTGCCATACTGTTTTCCAAATTTTCTAGCAATTTTTGTTAAATAAATATTTAAAAAGCTAGGATCTTTGGGTTTATCAAACACTAGATTGCTAAGATCATTTATCCCTAATCTATTCCATTGAGCCACCATTTTATTTCTTAGCCAGTACCATATTACTTTGATGGTTACTGTAAAGCAACACATTCTAAAAGAGCTCTTTTCTAGTCTGTACTTTAACCCAACATCCCCCCACCTCCCCACCTCCATGCCTTCTCCTGTAATATTACCTTGAATCTAATATATAATATATATATACATATATTTAATCCCATCTTCACTATATATATGTATATATATACATATATATATAGTTAGTCCCATCTTCACTATGTGTAGTGAAGATGGGATTAACTCTCCCCTGCCCATTTTTAGATTTAATCACAAGAAGCATATACACCCCACTTCTCCTAAGTATGGGGAGGTCTGTGACCCACGTGTGCGGTGGTAGTTGATGAATCAAAATCAACTGACTGCCTCCTGGGCAGTCCTAAGCAAAGATTTAGCTGTAATTGGTCCACGTAAAGTGGAAGGAAAGCACAGGAAGGCACAAAAAGAATGGTCCTTAAAAGTGGCAAGAACTTCCTGTGACCAAGTCTTTCACCTTCAACTTGAACTTGAAGGAGTTCTGGCTTGGGACCTTGGACTGCTCTTAGATTTTTCCCTTAGAACTACCACATGGGTGAGTGAAAAAGACTGACTCCTTTTCCTAATTTTTCTGAGAGGTACTAGCCTCTGGAGAGACCCCTCATCTTGGAAAAGGCCTCATGGCTAAAACCCTTGTGTAATTTACCTCTGGGCCTCCTTTGCTGGGACCTCTGAAGCCCTGCCTAGTTCAGACCAGGCCAGAATAATTATCTTCTCTCTCAGATTTCCTTACTTTCACTCTTTCCCTCTATTTTATAAATAAATTACTAAAAAGTCATTCTGGCTTGAGTAATAATTACAGCAACCACATTTCTCATAAATTTAGTCCAACCTTTAATTTTTATCCCTTGCACAAAAGAGCTCCCCAAGCACATGGGGCTCTCTTAACAGGGACTGGGAATTTGGAACTGCCCGAAAATTGCCGCTTCAGATAATACTTTCTCAGGTTAGAAATCACTGTCCAGGGGGAATATTCATATGATATATATGTCCTTTGCAAGAGTTCAGAGCACATGAATGGGTAGGTCTAACTCAGTGGGAGGTTCCTTAGATCAGCAGTTCAAGGGGGTTACCCTTTTCACTGCTTTTACAAGAGATAATAATAATAATGATTGTAACAACAACAACAATATCTATCTCACAAAGTTGTTGTAGGGATCAGCTGAGATAATAATGTGGAGTCAATTATGATGAAGAGGGCATTGTGTTATTGAAAATTTGAGGGTCTTTGAACTACATTCCCCATGAACCCACTGGCTTCCTGTCGTTACGCAATGACGTAGACAGGAGGATAAAATCGAGGGGCTGGTGTTCTTCCTCCTCTTTGCTTCCTATTCACCATGGTGGTGGCAGGGAATGGCGGGCTGTTTAAACAGCCTAAGCTAGCATGGCACGTGGCTTTAGAGCCACATTTTCTAGAGATTTTTTTCTAGAGATTAGTAATTTTTTTTTACTAATCTTAATTATTTAATTTTATTTATTTGTTTTATTTAATAATTTAATTTTAATTAGTAAAATTACTAATTTNTAATATATATATATATGCATATGTGTATAGTATCTCCATTAGAAGATCAGTTCCTTAAAGGCAAATACTTTCCCTCCTGATTTTTCTGTTATCTCCAGTGCTTAGTATGATGGTTGACATAAAAGTGTTCAATGAACCTTTACTGATTGATTCACTGATCAAGAAATAAAGGAATCAGTGTCAAATCAAGCTAAGTGTCAGAGACCATCCCAATTTGCCTCAAAATAGAGAAGGTCAGTAGAAGATCTCTGAGTTCCTCAGTCAGCACATTTGGATAAAAACTGACCCTTGGGGAGTTTTTAGCTGTGAGTGGAAAAACTGCATAGAAAGGTCTTACTAACTCACTCCCTTTCCTTTACATAGATGATGGCACTTATCTCATTAATAAATAAGCTCATTGTTTTAAAGCTAAGGGGAATCTTAGAAGTCATAAATCCAACATTCAGTTTACAGATGAGGAAACTGAGGCTCAGAGATGATAAATTATTTGTTCCAAGTCACACTGACACTAAGTTATACTTAGGTCCTCTTATTCCAAATATCATGCCCTTGTCCCCTATATTGTGTTCTCTGGTATAGATTTATTCAATCAGATCACAGCTCAGCCCTTCTTCCTACCCAAGCTCCTATTCTAATCCCATCCCTACTATTATGTTGCAATTGAGATCATTTTAAAAAAGCATTCACTATGAGCAGTTCTTTAATCACAATAGCAGATGTCCATATAAAACATACATCAATATGCCCAGCTCAGCATCTTCTGTCAGATCCTACAATCCTTCTCAAGATGAAGCCCCAAATTCAAGAGCTCATTTTCTCCTCCCAACTACTCCCATGGAGAATTAGTAAGACATCATTTGCCCTAGGGCTTTTCACTCATAGCAAAAGAGTCCCAGGTTTAAAGTGAATTACATAAGCACATTGTCATAAAAGCTTACATACATACACAATTTCCACATAGGAACAACTGTTGTCTCCTGAGAGTTTCATGGGAAAGCAGTGTCTCCACAGAAACAACCTTCAAAGCAAAGCTTGCTGAAGTATGCAAATAAATGTTTTGTAAAAACAAAAATTAGTAATTCCCTAAATGATTCTCAATTTCACCTTTTCTTCAAGAATCTCATAATTAGGATAATTAGGGAAGAAAATAAGGGGAAAATGTTTGCAGTTACTTGTGTTAGGTATCCCCTTTTTACGTTGTGAATTCCAGGGACTAGAATTTGTTTTGTTTTAATTTAATGTGTGTGTCCCCCAGGGCCTAACATAGTGTTCTCCGAATAGTTCAAGGTGTGTCAGACCAATGTCTGTGGAAATTTCTGAAATTTAATGTTATTAAAAGCTTAGAGAAGTAAAAAAGGAGGATTAAGGAAAAACATTTTTTTTTATTTTAAGGGATTTTTACCACTGCACTATTGTGAGTAACCACACTTAAATTATTAAATCAGACCTGTAAGGTCTTGTTAAACATTTTGCCCTTTCTAACTGCTGGAGGCATGAAGAGCCTGAGAATCAAGATCTTAATATTGAAATATGTAACTGACTGTAAGGAATGTGAAAATTCAAAAGTGATGAAATTCTGCTTTTTCTCAAAATATATATATATATATATTTACAACTATTTATAAATCAATTTCTGTTTATACTTTGAATATAATTACTCATTGTATATTCCTTCTTTATCTGTTTCTAGTATCTATTCATCTTTTTACTTGCATATATATTTTTCCTTTCGTATTGTCACAGTTAGTATGTTATGTGTTTTGGTGTTTTTTTAATTTCTGGGGTTCTGCTATCTTCAATTCATTCTACTTCATATAAGTGTTTCCAAAAAAAATTTTTTAACATTTATAATTTTAAAGGACACTACAATATTTCATTATATAAATTCCATAGTTTATTCAGTCATTTTAAATAGGTCACTTGCCTTATTTCTTGATCTTGCAAATGCATTGTTGAAATGCAGGCTATCCCAAAAGTCTTTCTGCAATTTAAACTATTGAAATTTAAAACTTCACTCTACTAAGACTTTTGGAAAATGTTAAACATGTACAAATAGCATAGGTATTTATACACATAAATGTTTCCCTCTGAAGTCAAAGAGTTTGAGTTCAAACTCTGTCTCTGTCACTTACTACTTTGTGACATTAGACCAGTCTCTGGACCTCAGTTTCCTCAACTGTAACATGAAAGAGTTGGATTAGATGGCCTCTACAGACCCTCTAAGACTAAATTTATGATGTTCTAGTCATGTCCCCCTACCTCTGACACATACTGGCTATGTGACTCAGGGCAAATCACATACCTTTCACTGATTTAGGCAACTTTTTAAGGCTAGAAGATGCTGACTACATTGTTAAAAAGAATTACTTCACCCAAGAATTCTCTCTACCATTGAAATCACAAGACAAGGCCCTGTTTAGACATTTCAATGATGTTAAGTTATAGTCCCAATAAAAGGACTAATAAGTCAAGGAGGATAAGTAGTTTGAGATTCTTGACATATATAATATCATTTTTCTGGATGGAAATCTATATTTTAGAAGGAAGTCCTTCATTAGTACCATTAAAAGAAAAATATCTAATTTTCTTATATCCATTGAAATTAGTGTAAGAATATAAAATTTAGGTTTTTATGCTAATATGAAAGTTCTAAAGTAAAATTGTGGTCACCAATTTAAAAATATTATAGCTTAAGTCAAAATTACTTTTAGTAACTTTATTTACAAAGAGGTGGAAAGAGTGAAAGTGGAAAAATGTAGGAAGAGGGTAGAGAAATTTCTAGCCCATCTCCCTAAGTGTTGCTCCTATGTCCCGCTTAGCCAGCTCAGGGCTCAGTAACCTTCAGCTAGAGGACTCAGTAGTGTCTTTAGCAAGGGTTCCACCAATGCAGCCTCCTCCAGGAAAGGAAGGCCTCTCTGGAATTAATCTCTCCAGAAGCCAGGAAAGGTAGGCCAGCTACTCACCCCCCTCACTGAGGCAGAGTCTCAGAAGACAACTTCCAAGGAGAATATTCAAGGAGAAGTCCAAAAGGCAAAGTCCTCCAAAGAAACAGTCCAAAGCAGAAGCCACCTCCAAAGAAGAAGTCCAAAGGAGAAGATCCCCTGGACAGGAAGTTCAGGACTTTATATAGTCCTTTTTCCTCTTCACTTCCTGTCCCTTCCTCCACTTTACAGGAACCAATTGCAGACTTTCAATTTACCTATAAACAAACTGCCCAGGGTGGGTGGCAGTAGCCTTTAGAGGTGTGAGCTTATCCTAGTAAGTGACTCCTGAATTCTCTTGCTTAGAGTTAAGTAGGGGTGCTTAAATTTTTGATTGATTAAGTTAAAAGTTGCTGATTGATAGACAAAGAAAGTTTGATTCACTCTTCACATTAGTGAAAAAAACAAGAATCCAGAAAAGCCCCCTGAAAGTATGAAAAGACTTGAGATACAAACTACTATAAAAAATACAGAGTTTTATTGCTTTTGTAGTGCCCTACTGGTAAGTCCCTCACCCCAAACCCATTCAAATAAGCCCTACCTTCTCATTTACAGGGAATTTCCAGTAAGTGCATTAGACATGATCTACTTCCATACATTAGAGGAAATATAGGACCTGAATAAGGGAATGGAGACACCAGCATACATCAGGGACCTAGAGAGAGAGGCTTGATCTTTCATGTAGTCCCTAAAGAGAACCCTGTGAACTAAGAAAACTAAATGGAAACAAGAGAGCACCAAGAAGGATGAGAAACCCATGAGTCTTGCTCTTGCTGGTACTAGAAAGATCATCATGTTAAAGAACTGGGTGTACAGTCTTCCATAACCAAGGCTAGTCCTCCTATCAGTACTTTGAGGCATGTGAACTGTATAGGTTCCCAAGAAAAGCAGGACCCATAAGAAGAAGTTGCTTGATGACATCCAAAAATGAAAGGAGAGGTTTCCTAAAAGATAAAGGGACTTCAGTGTAAATCCATTCTGTATTTCTGTCAGGCAAAATGAAATATACCTCATGTTTGATATTTGCTTGCATGTCCTTTTAGGGGAAACAAAACAAGTCAGATAATGGTATTTCTAAGATTTTTCTGGGAAAGTAGGTAGGTATGAAAAAGAGACATTTTGTGAGATGCCTCCTAAAATTATACATATGCCAGGATCCAGAGCCCTATTAATCAATAGTTACATTTTTAGGGATTTTCTCAGACCATTAATTTTTGGAGGATTAGTGACTTGAGATTCCACCCTTGCAAACACCAATGCAGGTATGAGCATGGGGAACATTGTATGATTGTATATTACTGTGAGTGTTTGAGATTCACTAACCACAGACATGGGTACGAGCCATCACCAAGGATTGTTGTTTTGGAGAGTGTCTATGCATAAGACAACCTTGAAAGGACTTTGACATATCTGTAGGAGGTTCTTTAGGGGGAACAGTAGAA
Organism: Gracilinanus agilis; assembly: GCF_016433145.1. Lineage (NCBI taxonomy): Eukaryota > Metazoa > Chordata > Mammalia > Didelphimorphia > Didelphidae > Gracilinanus > Gracilinanus agilis. Next base: position 164,278,147 of record NC_058130.1, read on the forward strand.
GACGTAAAGCAGTAGGAGGGGTGTTGAAGTTAGAGGTTGATTCAGCTGCTGCCTCATGTGAGCTGTCTAAATCATTCCTCAGTAATTTTAAAGATTTATTATTTTAAAGGAAAAGAATGGATTTTGATGATTTCTTCAAGAATCTCATAATTAGGATGATTAAGGAAGAAAATAAAGGGGAAATGTTTGCAGTTACTTATGTTATATATCCTCTCTTTATATTGTGAGCTCAGGGACTGGATTTTGTTTTATTTTAATTTAATGTTTCAGTGTCCCCCAAAACTCAACATAGTGCTCTCTAAATTGTCCAATCTGTCAAACCAATGTTTGTTGAAGTTTCTGAAATTTAATGTGATATTAAAAGCCTAGAGAAGTAAAAAAGGAGCCTTGGTGAAATTCATGATCATGGCTAGCAGGGTGCCTGAATAATAGTAGACACTATTATGTGTTGATTGATAAGAGATTAGTTTAACCATACACACCAGAAAAACAAAGTGGATAGATAAAAAAAACATTATGCAGATTAAAGCATAAAGCTGAACAGGCTGTCCATTGAGTTAGTACATTAACCTTGAACAGATTATCAATATTATTATAATCATTTTAAAGATTTTTATTTTAGAGGGAAAGAATGGGTTTTGAAATGTCCCTTTGGAAACCTGGTGTCTTTTTTTGCAATATAAGTCCTGGAACCAGCATCAAATTATTTGTTATTATATGTCATATATACATTATATATTTATATGCATGTATATATCAGAATCTTAACAAAGGCAAGAGAGAAGCACATTCCATGTAATAATCTACTAGTTAGTCAATGAACATTTCAAGTTTTCAGACAATCAACAACATTTATTGATCATTTACTAGATACAGAACATAGTTTTAGAAGTCAAAGGTAGCTATTTTCAATAGTTGTTGTATAAACAGCTTTTGTTTTATTTGTAGAATTTTAAAACTGGAGGGAAATGCTTTAATTCACTCCCAGCTATTTACTGTGCTGTGCCAATATTAAATCTAATTTTCATAATTTTAAAAACAATATCCATTATATTGTATCATACTGATACCTAGATTGCAACATTATTAGCTTCAGACTTTTTCTCTCTTGCTCTCTAATTTACCTTTGTGGACGTTCAATACAAATCATTTTATTCTGAATTTTTTCACAAGTCTTAAAGTACTTGTTCAATTTAGGGTCATTTTAGGGCTGAATTACTAAAAACAGCTACAAAATTTTCTGTGGTAATATGTTTGACTCCCAAACTAAAAATAACAGTTTTGTCCTTTGTTTTGTAGCAAATACTATATTACAGTGTGTTTAAATAATCTACTACACTAATACAAAGTAACTTTTGCAGCATAATAGAAAGAGTACTAAATTAAAATTAAACAGGCCTGGCTCTTCTTACCAATAACTAGTTTTTTGACCTTGTAAAAATCATTGTATCTTTTTAGGCTGTAGGTTTCCCCCTCTCTCAAAGATTCTTTCCAGTTATAATAGTCAATGATTCTAGGAAATCACCTATGTGCTGAAAATATCACAAACAAAAAGTGACTTTTTCTGGTAAAAATAATTTTCTTTGGGTTTCTTGGAGGTAGATTACTCAAAAACTTATAAATATACATACTGTAAATGATATTTTGATAAATAAAAAAGCCATGTGAACTATATAATAATTTGGTTTATTCAAGATACTAAATGCTCTTCTGGTCTCCTAAAACTCAAAAATCACAGGATTTCAAAGTGGCAAAAGTCCTTAAAGGTCAACTAGTTAAAGCTATTCCTGAACCAGACTTGCCTCTACAATATCACTGACAAATCGTCAAACAACATCTGTTCAAAAACCTCTCTTCAGACCATCATCTCTGAGGCAGGCCATTTTGTTTTGGGAAAATTCATTGTTAGAATTTTTTTTCGGTGCTAAAATATGCCATTCTGCATATATTCTGTCTGCCTCTTTCACCCTCCATAGTCAGGTAGAACAAGATTAAATCCTCTTCCCCTTAATAGCCCTCCAAATATATAAAGGTAGCTATCTTGATATCATACTTCTCTCTTCCAAGCTAAACACCCTCAGTTCTTTCTTTTAACTATATTTCCCCCAAATTACACATAAAAACAGTTTTAACATTTGTCTTTTAATTTCATTGTGAGTTCCAAATTCTATCCACTCTCCCCTCCCTAAGACAATAAGCAATTAGTTCTTTTAATATATCTTTTTTTGGCAGGGCTTCCAGTTCTCTCGTCATTCTACTCACCTTCCTCTGCACACATTCTAATTTATCACTATCCTTCCTAAAACATGGGGCCCAGAACTTAAAATAAAGTCTAAAAGTTATCTGACTGAGGCAAAGCCCATTGAAATGATCACATCCCTCATCCTGAACATTATACTTCTATTAATGCAGGCTAAGATGTCATGAAATTATTTGGATACTATCTCCAGGTTGACTTCCATTTGTTAGGGCCCTAGTCAAGGCCATCAGGGAAAGTGAGAAGAACTAGTGAGAGAATTAGTATTAATGATCAGTCACTTAATTCTGAACTGGACTATGTCACCATTATAGAGATATATGGGCAACTTAAAATGGAAGTTTTAAAAGGAAGACGATCAGTACTTACCAGATTGTTGTCTGTTTTGTAGCTTTGAAGTAGCTTCCATTGCTCTTAGAAAGAAATTCAGACCCAAGGGAACATCAAAATGCTAGAGTATGGCTATGGTGCCAGGACTACTTGGAATCTTCCCTAATGTTGGTGTGTCTCACTGTAGCTCTCTCTCACCCTTGGGAAGGCAGCCAAGGTAGTCATTTGCGTGTTTTCCCACCCTCCACCTCCAATGTTTGGTGTTCTCTAGATATGCTTTATACCTACCAGTTGGCTGAAAAAGTAAACCTTCTGGTCCTAGAGATAAGACTTCTGTCTTACCTGTAATAAGGCTTTCCTGAGACAATCCCAAGAAAAGCAAAAACATGGGCACTGCTCTCAGGGAGCTCTTAGTCTAATTCTCTATGTCACATTCTATTGTATCCATTCTTTTCTCCCCTTTTTATTTTCCCTTTGAAGTCTTTCTTCTGTTCTTTCAAAGAACATTTCATTCTTCTTGATAACCTGTAGACAAGAGAACTATTTTTCCATTCCTTTCATCTTCTCTTGAAAGAAGCTAGCCTGTATTTGTGCAGTTAGCTATTGTTTGGCAGTAACAGAAACAAAATATAATACAATCTCTACAGGCCACTGGAAATTTTCCTCTTGTTCTCAAGACTTCCTGGCAACAAAGTGGAACAGTGGATGGAGTGCTGGGCCTGAAGTCAAGAAAACCTAAGCTTAAATCTCGTATGATCCAGGGCAAGTCGCTTAACCTCTGTTTGCTTCATTTCTACATCTTAAAAAAGAGAATATTAGTCAACCATTCTGAAGACAATTTGGAACTATGCCCAAAGGACCATAAAACTGTGGCATATACTTTGACCCAGCAACACCACTACTAGGTTTGTATTCCAGAGACCAAAGATAGGAGGAAAGGACCTACTTGTACAAAGATATTTATAGCAGCTTTTTTTGTGGAGGTAAAGAATTTAGAACCTGAAGGGATGTCTATCAGTTGGGGAATGGCTGAACAAGTTGTGGTATATGATTATATTGGAATACTATTGTGTCAGAAGAAATGACAAATGGGATGATCACAAAAAATTGGAAATATTTATATGAAATGATTTAGTGAAGTGAGCAGAACCAGGAGAATGTTGTGCATAGTAACAGTTATAACGTATAATGATCAACTATAAATGACTTCACTATTTTCAGAAATGCAAAGATCCAAGACAAATCCAAGGGATTAATGATAAAAAAAATAAAGGTTATCTACCACAATAGAAGTAACTAGATTAAAGCATACCATTCTTCATTTTATTTTCTGCATCAATTTTTCTCTGATATAAGCAATGTATTTTCTTTTACAACATAACAAACATGGAAATACATACTGCACTTGTACAACATATATTGTGTTACCTGCCATCTGGGGAGGGGAGAGGGAGAAAGAGAAAGAACATGGATCATAAAAAGTCAGAAAATGATTATAAAATTGTATCTACATGTAATCTGGAAAAATAAAAAAACAAAGTGCTGAGCTGATCCCCCCCACAAAAGAATAATAGCATCTACCTCCCAGGGTTATTGTAAGGATCAAATAAGATAGTACTAGTAAATACTTAGTACAGTGCCTGGCACATAGTAGGCATTATGTAAATATTAGTTATTATTATTTTTGTTATTACTATTATCTATCAGCTAAGCCACTCAGTTCTCTCTTTTCTTTCTGTCAGTTCTCATTATTGGGTGGCATAACAAATCATTTGTTCATTTCAGCTCTTTGCCATTCTAAGTGCTAAGTTGCTGAAGACTTCTGAGCCAGGCTTATATAGAGAAAGATGTCCTGTCTTTTCCTATGTCTTTCTCTACTTTTTCTGTTGCAAGGTACCTATTAAATTGCCTTTGATCCATAATTAATAGATTCTTGCCAAAACCTTAATGCAAGTTGAATCTCCCCTTAGCTATAGGATGTTGTTGTTCTTGTTCAGTTGTGACTCCATGGACCATAGCTATTCATGTGGTTTTCTTAACAGGGATATTGGAGTTGTTTGCCATTTCCATTTCTAGTGGATCCTTTTGTCAGGCAAACAGAGGTTAAGTGATTGCCCAGGGTCACATCTAAAAATATCTGGTCAAATTTGAACTTGAGTCTCCTAATCATAGGCTCAGCATTCTATCAACTGAGCCATCTAGCTGTCTTCTAGGCATACAGAATTAAATGACTTGCCTAAAATCACATAGCAAAAAAGTATCTGAGACTGGATTTGAGCTCAGGTCTTCCTGCCTCTACACATGGTGCTCTTAACTACTGAGCCACAGCTTCCCACAGAGAGATATGAATTACTTATGGGGAGGCCATACCCATATAATACATATGACAATACCACCTGAGTTAATCAATTTTTTAGAAAAATAGTACAATTCATCTGGAGGAACGAAAGCTCAAGAATCTCAAGGCAAACAATGGAAAAAAAAGTGGGAAGTTGGGGGACCTAGAAGAACTGGATATCAAACTATACTAAAAAGAATAACAATCACCAAAGCATTTGATATTTGTTTAAAAAAATAGAGAGGTTGATTAGTGGGACAGATTATCAACTCTCAAAATTGTCTCTGGTATACTTCAGGAACCAGATTAAAATGTAATTGAGAAATATTTAACAAAATAAATAAAGACATAGAAAATATTACATTTTAAAACTAAACCAATAGGTGGCCAGCAGGGAATTAATTATTGGTCCATATTTCTATTTATGCTCAACACCATTGCATTTGATACCATCATTACCCCCACCTTCATTATTGCAATCACCTTCTAACTAGTCTTTTACCTCTACTTTCTACCTTACCATCTATCCTTTTAAATTAATCTTCCATATACATCTATCTAATCATGTCACTCATTGATTCAAAATTCATTAATGACTTCCTCTTGCCCATTGAATAATGTACAAAGACTTTAGTTTTGCTTTTAATACCATCCACAATATGGCCACTAGATTTTTTTCAGTCTTATCTTTTACTATTCTCCTCCATATGCACTATATGGAGGTCAAACTTGCCATAAGTGAATAGTTACTTTCCATAACACACACATCTGCAGTCTTTCCATTTCAGTGCTTTTTCTCATTGATTTCCCTATACTTATAAATACCATGCTTTCTCCCCTCCAACTACTGATATACTCATTTTTTACAATCTAGTTTAAATGCCAACTCCTCCAGGAAGCGTTCCCTCAACTCCCAGGATGGCAATGGTCTTTCTTCTTCCCTGAACAATAGAATTTTATTTATTCTTCTATTATGCACTTAAAAAAAAAAACCTTACCTTCTGTCTTAGATCAAATCTAAGAATCATTTCCAAGAATGGTAAGGGCTAGGCAGTTGGAGTTTAGTGACTTGCCCACAATCACACACCTAAGAAGTGTCTAAAGCCTCTTATGCACTTTTAATGTATTATTATGAATTGTACTTGTGTATGTGTCAATTAAATTCAGCAAACATTTATTAAGCACCTGTTATATACAAGCCACTAGGGCTGGGAATGCAAAAAGTTTCTGCCCTTAAGGAACTTGTAATCTATTCTCATATTCCCCTACTAAACTCTAAATTTCTTTAATTAAGAGATTATGTCTCATCTAAGCTTGCCTGATAACACAGCACAGTACTTTGAATGTAGTAGGTATTTAATAAATATTTGTGGAATTAAATTCATATCATGTAAGAAATACTAATAAAATTGGTGATTTGAGGAGACTTTCATCGGGAATCCACATGCCTTTTTATTTTTCCAAATGATTTTTATATTAAAATTTATACTTCATTTTCCCTAAATTATTCAAATGATTTTTCATTTCCCAGGATCAACCAAATACTTCTGGGTGTTTTTAACATGCTAATTGCCAAAGGAAAATAACTTTCATTATTCATGAAATTATAAAAATAATGAATATGTGTCTGTTGCTCTAGCAACCAAAACTTCTGATCCAAGGAGATTTAACCATAAATATGAAATATTGATTTTAATATGAAAGTAAAGAATATGGAACACTTATTTATAGTCAGACAGCAGCTGCTACATAAATGGACCCTGACTTTAAAATAATTTTGAGGACTGAAACCAGTAAAACATTCTCAAGTCTTTACTGTCAATTATTTCTTAAATATAAATCTAAAAAATATGTAGCAGAAGAACATGGTGATTAATAATAGAGCCCTGAAGAATGAGTGAATGAATTAATGAATGAACAACAAAAGCATTTATTAAGCACTTTCCACGTGCTAAACACTATGCTAAGTGCTGGGAAAACAAATGTAAGCAAGACATTTCTTGTCCTCAGTGAGTTTATATCCTAAAGGAGAAAGACAACAAATATAGAAAATTAGAGTTGAAAGTCTGGTAGATGTGGGAAAGGAAGGAATTTGAGACCAAGAAAGAGCTAGAGAATATTACAAAATGTAAAATGAATGACTTTGATTATATCAAATTAAAAAGGTTTTGTACAAACAAAACCAACGCAACCAAAATTAGAAGGAAAGCAACAAACTGGGAGAGCATTTTTATAACAAAACTCTCTGACAAAGATTTTAATTTGCCAAATATACAGGAAATTAAGTCAAATTTACAAAAAATCAAGCCATTCCCCTATCAACATATTGTCAAGGGACATGTATAGGCAATTTTCAAATGATGAAATCAAAACTATCCATAAGCACATGAAAAAGTGTTCTAAATCCCTCCTGATTAGAGAAATGCAAATTAAAACAACTCTGAGGTACCACCTTACACCTAGCAGACTGGCCAATATGGCAGCGAAGGAAAGTGATGAATGTCAGAGGAGATGGGCAACATTGGGACACTAATACACTGCTGGTAGAGTTGTGAATTGGCCCAACCATTCTGGAAGGCAATTTGGAACTATGTGCAAAGGGCTTTAAAGGAATGCCTACCCTTTGACCCAGCCATACCACTACTGGGTTTGTACCCCAGAGAGAGAATAAAATCATACAAAAAAAACTTGTACAAAAATATTTGTAGCTGTTCTGTGGTGGCAAAAATATTGGAAAATGAGGGAGTGTCCATAGATTGAGGAATGACTCAATAAATTGTAGAATATGTTGGTGATGGAATATTATTGTGCTGAAAAGAATAAAAGAACTGGAGGAATTCCATGTGAATTGGAATGACCTCCAGGAATTGTTGCAGAGAGAAAGGAGCAGAACCAGGACTTATACACAGAGACTGCTACATTATGGCACAATCGAATGCAATGGACTTTTCTACTAGCAGCAATGCAATGACTCAGGACAATCCAGAGGAATTTGTGAGAAAGAGTGCTGTCCACATCCAGAGAAAGAACTGTGGAAACAGAAATGCATTAGAAAAAAATATGTGATCAATCACATAGTATGACAGGGATGTGATTGGGGCTTTGATGTTAAAGGATCACTCTACTACAGATATGAATAACACGGAAATAGGTTTTGAACAATTATACATGTATAACCCAGTGAAACTGCTTGTTGGATTTGGGAGGGAGGAGTGGATCATAAATCATGTAACCATGGGAAAATATTCTAAATTTTTAAAAGGGGGGGGGGAAGAAAGTGGGGTAGAGTGGTTGATTAGTAGCATGTTGGCCTACTTCCAAGGAAAATAAAATGAGGGTTCACCTATCGGCATCCAGTGTTCTAAGAATAGGAGTCCAAATTCTAATGAGGTTGAACCAGAGGGACTGTGTCATAGTTTGGGAAGCATAAGTAAATACTATGCCTGAACTCATAATTTTGGCATTCAGAGAACAAATTTGTCTTCTGGTATCAATAATTTTGTCTATGGGAAAGATAATAGCGTGACAGTCAATGAGGTTCTTACCTTGGGGTCAGGATAGACTTGGGTTCAAAAGCTACTTCATTCATTCACCCATACACATATGTAGTGGGAAACTAACATAAATTATTTTTTAAACCCTTACCTTCCATCTTAGAACTAATAATATTGGTTTCAAGGCAGAAGTCAATGAGAGTCAAGTGACTTACCCAGGATGGCACTGCTAGGAAGTGTCTGAGATAAGATTTGAACCCAAGACCTTCCATCTCTAAGCCTGGCTATCTATCCATTGGGCTACCTAGTTGTCCCCCCTAACACAAGTTATTTAACTTCCTGATCCTCAATTTCCCTTTCTATAGAATGAGGATACTAATTGCATCACCACAGGATTATTGATAGGAACAAATGAGTTAATGTCTAGAAAGCATTTTGCAAACCTTAAAAGGAATATAAAAGACTTATTGTCCTACTCTGAATATTGTTTGAGAACAGATTTTGAGTAGTACTTGGGGCTATTTATTTGTGCATCTACTTTGGAGGAGCACAGTGATAGCAATGCTTTACAACTAGGGAATTTGTTGTGACATTAATTTGAAGGTCACAGTCAAAGTAAAATATAAATTAAGTTGCTATCATATTTTTTAATCCTACTTCCAAAGTAGGCATTTCTCCTTTTTAAATTCTTTTTCTCCTTTTGGGGAGTGGATGTTATTGTTGCTTTCATTTCCAAAACATCTAAGTTACTCATTGGGGGAGGGGGTGGATTTCTTCCAAGACAACACTGAAGAGATTATAAAACCTAATTATGATTCTATAACAAACTATAGGTTTAGCATTTGCCCTTAAGTGAAAATTTGGCATGCTGCCAATGAATTTTTTTTCTCTCTCATTTGTAGTTATAGCAAGGTTCTCTTATTGAGGTTTTTGTACTACTTGTCCACATGAATTCAATTACTTCCTTCACCTCAACGACCTTATGAGAAGATTCTTTTTTTACAGGAAATCATTTGCAAATGTAATGATATGTCAATAGCAAAATAAGATGCTACACACACACACACACACACACACACACACACACACACACACACACACACACACACACGGTTTTCTGTGGTGGTTAAGGCCATCACACCCCTGTGATCTGGAAAATCCAGGTAAAATTTTTTAGTCCCCCATACCATGAAAGTCTGAATTTTTTCTTTTTCTTTTATGGAGTATTTATAATACCTTATTGTAAATTTTGGATTAAGTATACATTTCTGAGTTTCCAAACTTTTTCTGTATCCTCTGCTGGCCTTCTCATACAACTGCATGACCCTCTTTTTGGGCAATAAGAAAAATATAACATAAAGATGTTACATACATTAATATTATAGTGGTGGTTACTAAGTGGCTCAGTGGATAGAGAATGAGGCCTAGGGACAGGAGGTTCTGGGTTCAAAATTTGCCTCAGAGACTTCCTAATTGCTTGATCCTGGACAAGTCATTTAACCTCAATTGCTTAGCCCTCACTGTTCTTTTGTCTTAAAACCAATACTTAGTATTGATGCTAAGACAGAATTTTTAAAACATTTTTATTTATTAAATAAAATTAAATATTTCTTATAATAAAAATACATATTAAAATGGCACAATTTAATTCAATGACTATTTATTAAGGACAGAGCACTATACAATGATCAGTGGGGCCTTGCTGGAGCAAACTGACATACTTTACCCAGGACCACTGGCAGAACTGAAACCACATTTTAAGTAGAGTGGTGGGCACAATAGCCAGATTACAAAAGTTTAAGGGGGCAAGTAATGGTGTGGTAGCAGAGGCATTAGGTCTAGCTAGCTTATTTAAGAATTTGTGCATCCCTCAGGGCCTGAGTCTTCAATGGGCTTGATAAACATCTGGTGTGTCCAAACCTTTTTTTTTTTTTTTTTTTAGGTTGGGGGAAGCCTGCATTAGGTGATCAGAGGGTAGCAGGGCTGAAAGGAAGAAAGAAGCACAGGTTGTGACATAAACAGTGAGTGTAGGGAAGATGTCTCTTAGAAGACTGCGTGAGTGCAGGGAACAGCTAAAATGAGGAGTAATTGATTGCACTGACATTTCCACCAGGGGATTTAAGAATGCTAGAGAATAAGAAGGGGCAGGTGAATGTATAGTGGTTCGGTGGCATGCAGAGACTGGCCTCTACTTGGGAGTGAAAGAAAACTTAGTGAGTCAGTGGCTAGTGGGATCAGAATCAGTGGCGTTTGTGCAAGAAACATCCATTTAGACTGGCATGTACAATGTTTATTCCTATGAATCCTCTTTATTATCATTGAAACATATGGAGGTGTACACAGTTGTTTATGTCAATCAAGGTTCATGGCCTTGTTTCCCACTAACTGGGAAGCAAATGAATGAGAATTCTGCTCAGATCCATTAAGGCCATTTATCTGAATTAGCCCATCTTCATTTACTTCCCCTTCGTTGCCCCTAAAGAAAGTAGTGTCTGGCTGCTGTGGTGATGGGTTTATATAACAGCCTTTGAGCTTAGCTATTTCCCTATCCTTCCTTCCTACCCAACATCAAGCTGATTTAGAACTGCAATCAGCCTGAGGAAACAAATGTTTTTAATTGCTAACATATATCCCCCATCACTCTGATTTGAATTGGACCAAAAGCAAGGACAGAGAATAAATTGAGGTGGCCTACTAGTCCCTAGACTAAGAGTTCTTAACTTGGAAGTTGTGAAGTTGGTTTAAAAAAAATTTCTAGATACTCTAGTATAATATAATTGGCTTCCTTTCTCATCCTATATATTTGTTTTATGCATTTAAAAGTATTATACTGAACCGTTTGGGAATTATTCTACTAAAGTGACTAAAATATCCGTACTCTTTGACCCAGAGATTCCACTGCTAGGCATGTACTCCAAGGAGGTCATTGACAAAATGCCAGCATATTTATAGTAGCAGTTTTTGTGGTAGCAAAGAACTGGAAACCAAGTTGATGCCCATCCATTAAGGGATGGCTAAACAAGTTATATATCATATGAATGTAATAGAATGTTATTACTGGGCTGTAAGAAATGGCATGACTGCCAGGTCATCAAGATCAGTACTGACATATGGCGGTAACAAAACCTGGAATGTGTCATAAAGCATCTTTCTAAAGGCTGCTCTTATCTGCACTATGGAGAATCCCCACGTAAGGAAGTGAACAGCTATATCACAATCAGGGGCTTTTACTCAACTAGGACTTGGCCAAGATTTGGGAAAGAAGGGCTCTGCTGATAAAGAGAGATGAGGCAATAAGAGACTGGGTATGGCTCTGCTGATAAAGAGAGATGAGGCAATAAGAGACTGGGTATTTCATTCTGTAGAAGGTAACATAAAGACCTTGCTCCCATAAAATTCTCTAGGGCAAACTTTTTTTTTTAAACCCTTGTACTTCGGTGTATTGTCTCATAGGTGGAAGATTGGTAAGGGTGGGCAATGGGGGTCAAGTGACTTGCCCAGGGTCACACAGTTGGGAAGTGGCTGAGGCCGGGTTTGAACCTAGGACCTCCCGTCTCTAGGCCTGGCTCTCAATCCACTGAGTTACCCAGCTGTCCCTAGGGCAAACTTTTTAAAGAGGGGGACAAAGGAAAGGAAATGCTCATCTGTCAGTCTGTTTCTAAGGCAACTCTTTTGAAGTTTTGTTGTATTGTATCCTACTCATTGTATTCGTCAGATGAGGAATAATGTTGCGCTGCTGGATAGGACATTTCAGGGGGCCCTCATCTGGCCCAGGGCCCTAGTTTGCCCATCACTGCTCTATATAGACAAAGACTGGTGGTGGTAGCTTCACTTGTTCAATACCTAAGTCCCTGGGTGAGTGAAAAGGAATGTCTAAGAAATGGTCTAAGGGGCAGTTAGGTGGCTCAGTGAATAGAAAGCCAGGCCTAGAGACAAGAGGTCTTGGGTTCAAATTTGACCTCAGACCCTTCCTAGCTGTGTAACCCTAAATAAATCTCTTAACCTCAATTGCCTAGCCCTTGCCACCCTTCTGCCTTGGTACCAAAACTTAGTATTGAGCCTAAGATGGAAGGTAAAAGTAAAAGAAAAAGGGGTGGGGGGAGTGGGACTGGCCTACTACTTCACCGTTAAAGCTGTGACTTCTGCAGAAAATCACAGTTCAGAACAATTTAAAGAGTTCCATTCTAACCTTCAAGGTCCACAGGGAAAGAAAGTTAGCTTGAGAATTTCCTAGCAGGCTTGACTTCAGCCTGAATGTTTTAGAAACTCCTCTTAAAAAGGATCAGAATAATAAGGAAGTATACTTTTTCTTAAGAGCACTTTCCATCTTTAGGAGCTAGAGTAAGGCTCCTAGGTATAGATCAGAGTATGTTCTCTAGATCTATGCTTTCAAAGTAAAGAGACCTTGAAGGAGGTTTGGGAATACTGCCCAGATGTGTTGCATTAGCCTGTTAGCAACCTGAGAGCAGGGGATGTTTTTGTCTTTGTATCCCCAATGCCTGGGCAACAGAGAATTAATAAATGTGTGTTTGTTACTATTGTTGTTGTCTGCTGCATAGTCAATATGAAAGAGTTGGTTATGAAGTATGCTTCTAGTTTTGCTTTGTTTTGTTTTGCAATTTTGTATGATGTTGCTTTGCAAAGCTTTGAACAGATACATTTTTAAAGTACTTTTTCATTTTTGAGAATACTTTCAGGATACACACACATAACCCTTTCTTTGTATCCCCAGTGCTAAGGCACAATACCTGGTATATAATAGGCACTTAATAAATGTTTTTAAACCCTTACCTTCTCTTAGAATCAATACTAAGTATTGACTCCAAAGCAAAAGTGGTAAGGGCTAGGCAACTGGGGACAAATGACTTTGCCCAGACTTTCCCAGAGCTAGAAAGTGTCTGAGGCCAGATTTAATCCCAGAATCTTCTGTCTGAAAGGACTGCCTCAATTAATGTTTGTTGACTGATTGGTTATATTTCCTCCAATGGCATTATGGGCCAATTTTCATATGTATCTGATGAATGTTATGTGGGTAATTTGAGGAAAGGTGGGGTATCAGGGAAATTGAAAGGAGGATGTTGGAGATTTGCTAAGTGGGTAATCTCGGTTACAGGTAGGCTGGGATTAAAGGAGATTCAGGGTATAATAGGACTGAAGTCAGGAGTATAACACAGAAGGGAAACAGAGATCTTTTGGGAGAAGAAATTAAACTAAACAGACAAACACAGCAGGCTTACAGATTGGGACTTAGACTCAAACACAAGCTGAGGGAAATAGACTAGACTGAAATTAACAAACAGGCTTTAGTTAATTTCACAGGAAGGGACTTGTTTTGAAGTAACACCTTCCTTCAAGATGGATGCCTCAGCTTCCCTCTAAGCCCAGAGTATGTTGACTCTTTCCCTCTTCTTCCCTCTTAATAACTAACAGATAAATTACACTAATAGGGCTGTTGAAACAAAAGGGTTTATTTTCTTTGAAAGGATGTTTGTTAGGAAGGTGGATCAAAGGAAAGCCCTATCAGTTATCTCAGGAACCTCAGGTGAGGGAAGGGAAGTAAAGATGGAGTCTGAGTAAGGACCTGCCTTTAAACTCAGCTTTACTAAGTGCTATTACTATCTAAAGGGAATAAATGATGACTGACTAACTATAACTAATGCTGTCAATTAGATAACTCTTCACAGATTTAACTCCTCTCTAATTACTCTCCTTATTAACTCCACAGACATATAAGATAAGGGAGGGAAGATATAAAGGGTTTATCTAAAATAATAATTTCTTAAGTAAATATATCAAAGCTAGGCTAAATTTCAATATTAAAGATAGGTAATCAAAGCAGCTCGCTCATTGACCACCTCCCTCTACGGAAGATCCAGTCAACTGCCTCTTTCCTTCATGATTCTAAACCTCTAACAGCTTTTGGAACTCAGCCAAAGCTAGAAAAAACTATATGACCCCAATTCTGTATACTACACAAAACACTGCCTTGGTGATAACTAGGGATTTGAATGATGAATTAATTTCAACATCTTTAATTTTCAAATGGAGAAAATGAGACATGGGAAAGACAAATGACTTAAATGAAGTTAAGATCAAGTTAATGGCAGCTCCAAAAGGAAAACTCCTAATCCAGGTCTCCAGTCTCTGGGCCACTGAATGCTATCCCCTAGTATTGCATCTAGCCCTTTATCTTGTATATGTTACACTGATGATGCAATAAATGATTGTGAGTGGTGTTAATGATGATGATGATAACGATAATGACGGAGGTAGTGGTGATAGTGATGCTGATGACGAATTAAACATAAAGATTATAATAGTCACATCAACTACTGAATGACTCTACATTGAGCCTCTCCTGTCAAGTCAATCGATAAATATTTATCAATTTTATATACTTATTTATATTTATATTATATATAAATTTATTTTATATATTTATTTACAAGCACTTATATACCAGGCACTGAGCTAAGCATTAGGTATACAAAGAAAGGCAAAGGTAGCCCTGCCTTGAGAAGTTCCCATTCTAACACACAATTATGGCCCAAATATAAATAGGATAAATAGGAAGTACCCAACAGAGGGAATGCACTAGAATTAAGAGGAATTGAGAAAAGATTCCCATAGGAAGTGGGATTTTGGCAAGGAATTGTGGGAAGTCAGGGAAGGTGACAGAGACAAGGAGGGAGAGTATGCCAGGCATGGGGTATAGTTAATGGGTATCTTGTTTGAGCAACAGCAAGGAGACCAGTATCACTGGATCAAAGAATAAAGAAGAGGTGTAAGGTGTAAGAAGACTGGAAAGTGTGGGAGAGGGAAGAAGAAGGTTATGAAGGGCTTCAAATACCAAAAAGAAGATTTTGTATTTGATCCTGGAGGCAATAGGGAAACCCCAGACTTTTAAGTAAAGGTGGGAGAAGGTGACATGATTAGACCTGTGCATTAAGAAAATCACTCAGTAGCTAAATGGAAGATAGCCTGGAACAGGGAGAGATTAGCAGGGAGACAGCCAGTAGGCTCTTGCAATAGTCTAGGCATGAGGAGATGAGGACTTGTACCAGGGGAGTGGTAGTTCTAGAGGAGAGAAGAGGGTGTATTTGAGAAATGTGGCAAATGTAAACTTCTTTCTCTAGTGGTCATTTATTTTTAAAATCTTTGTTAATATCAGAGGAGTTATAGGTACAAAGAACTGTAAAGTACATAATAAAATAGCTGTAATTTTTATTTAATATTCTCAAGTTCAAAACTGTCATTTATTCTGAGAACCTGCTGTGTGGTTCCAGAGTCTGAAATGAGAATTGAGTTTAACGACCACACCAATGTAACTATCAACAATTTGGAAATAAGTCTTGATCGATGACACATATTAAAACCAGTGGAAATGTGCATTGGCTATGGAGAGGGGGAGGGAGGTGGGGGTGTGTGTGAAGGGGAAAGTAAGAACATGAATCATGTAACCATGGATAACTTTTCTAAAAAATAAAAATTATAAAAAAAAGAGAATTGTGTTTGATCACTAACTTTTTTATGTAAAACAGAAAGTAGGACCAGCAATGTCCAAATCTTATTTCAAACTTTTATTCATTTATTTTTACAAATTTTACTGCTACTGATCAACTTTCTTGATCATTTCATTTTCTTGACACTTCCATTCATTCGGGTATTAGATTATAATAGACATCAATATGACTCATGCTGAAAACCTTACTGTTTTTTAATCTGAAGATGAATGAATGATGAAAATGATGAAGATAAAAAAAAATTTTAAGATATTTTAAGTCAATAAGGAATAGGAATGAGAAAAAACCCTCCTACATAAAGCTTAAAAAGTAGGAATTTTTATGTCAGTGTGCCATCTCATCTTGTTTTGTCACCTCTCCACCTACATTGTATCTGCTTTGCTCCATCAGGAAAAACTGACCTAGTTGATATAAAGGATTCTTTTCCTCAAATCACAACCTAGCTTTATTTCATCAGGAAATGATACAAAATCAAATTCTGAAATAAATAATGAATTAGCTTCATGGTTAATCTCTAGGTCAGAGAGTTGCTGATTAATGACTTTCTTTCATATGAGCTGACAAAACAGTAAGCAGAACATGAGGTTAGTAGATATCCTAATCATCTCTTCACAGCTCATGAAAACATTCCAGATGGCAAAGAAAATAACTTGCTGAGCAATTATTTCCCTGTGACAAAGTTGTTTAAGTCCCAGATGCCTGGAAGCTAATTTGCATTTTGCTGCATCTTCTCAATGGCCTAATATAATAATTATTAATAAGCAAAGAGATTTTTGGATGTTTAGTGTGCTTGCTTTTGAAATGGAATAGAAAAAAAAGGACTCAGCCATTCTTTTACAAAAAGGTTATTATTATTAGATCCCAGATTCATGGTCACTTTAAATGTAAAAATAAAAATAATTATAACTATTATCTGCAAGGATCCAGGACAACTCCAAGGAACTCTGACAAAAATATATCCACCACCATAAAGAGAATTAACAGAATTTGAATCCAGATTGAAAAATACCGCTTTTCACATTATTTCATCCATGAATTTTTTTCTAGTATAAGTGATACCTGTCTTCTTTCACAACATAATGAACATAGAAATATGAATTGCATGATAACACATGTACAACCTACATCATATTACCTTCCATTTTGGAAGGCATACATACACATATCTGGGGGAATGGTGAGAGGAAGGACATGGATTGCAAAATGTCAGAAAATTATTAGTAAAAGTTGTACTGATGTAATCTGGGTGAAAATTAATTTTTAAAAATAAACATAATTGTTTATGGATTAATAAACATACTTATTAGCATTAAATATTTCCCTACTATTCTCAGGTAGAATCAGACACTAACACAGATGTACACTTACCAAGTTTCCAAGAATCTACCCGATCTCAATAAGAGTGTGTCCACAAGCATCTTAGTCGATAAATACCACACTAAAATTTAGCAACTAGGCCCAAGAAAAAGTAAGGGGAGACTTAAGAGACAAACAATAATAAGGAAAAATGGTCTTGCTGTCAACATAGAGACTTAACTAAACTTTCTAAATCTTTTGGAAATGTCTAAAAAATTAACAGGGTCTAAAGGATTTACGTCTCCTAAAGTCAATCTAAAGAATTAACAGTTTTTTAAAAACCATTATTTTTCTCTCAGAAATTCGGGGGGGGGGGGGACTCGCACCATTTTTATTGTTGTTTATCACTGTAAGTTGCAAATAGTATTTAAAAAATTACTTGATGGAGGTAGCTAGGTGGCTCAGTGGATTGAGAGCCAGGCAAAGAGATGGGAGGTCTTAGATTCAAATTTGACCTTACACACTTCCTAGCTATGTGACCTAGGGCAAGTCACTAATTGCCTAGCCCTTGCCATTCTTCTGCCTTAGTACCAATTCTTAGTATTGATTCTAAGGTGGAAGGTAAAAGTTTAAAAAAAAAAAACAGATAATTGATGCTTTAAAAAATTTTATTTTGATCATTTCCCACTGATGTCCTCCCTCCATAGAACCCAGCCTTGTAGCAGTGAAATGTAGATGAGCAAAACAATTCAAGACTTTGAAGTATGTCTGACAATTTCATTCTGCACCTACATTCTATCAATTCTCTACCAAGAGGAAAGAAACAAGGTCAATCATTACATTTACCAAAATTCTATTACCTCTCAATGTTGTTTTCTTTTACATTTTTATAGTCGTAGAACTAAGATTTCTAGGGATAAAATCTTTGAGGGATGAATATTTTAAATGAAAATTGTTCAGATCACTGTGATCAAGGGGGATTTATTCTAGGGATACAAGAATGGTTCAAGATGATTAAGAAAACAATCAACATAATGAATCATTTAAAAAACAAAACATTCAAAAACCTTGCAATTACCTCAATAAAGTACAATGAAGACTTTGCTAAGTTACAGCACAGTAAAGTACAGCAGTTATTTATGCTAAAAAATCCTACAAAACAGACATAGAAGGATATCTTTTCAATAAGATTCAAAATATCTAACACCAAAAACTAATATTATATGCATTGGGGAAACACTAAAAAGATCTCCCACTAAATATAGGAGTAAAGCAAGAATTCTCCCTTTTCTCACTATTATTTGCCATAGTCATAGAAATGCTGGCAACTACAGAGAGAAGAGAGAAGGAAATTAAAGACACTAAGATAGGCCAAAGGTAGACAAAATGATCCTTATTTGCTGAAGAATCAACAAATAAATTAATTGAAAAAATTAACAGCTCTAGCAAAATATCAGGATATTAAATAAACTGACAAAATCAATAGGGTAGCAATAACAAAGTCCAAAAGGAAATAATGGAAAGAGAAATTCCATTCAAAATAACTATAAAATGCATAAAAGTGCTGGGAATCAATCTAACAAAGTATATACTTTAAACATACAAAGAGGCAATTACAAAATGCTCTTTAAGCAATTGAAGATCAATTCAAATAACTTGATAGATATTTAATATTCATTGTTGAGTTGTGCGAATTTTATAAAAGTGACAATATTACCTAAATTAATCTACAAATTCAGTGCTATGCTTATCAAACTACCAAGGTACATTTTACTTAACTAGACAAAATAACAGCATTTATATGGAAGAACAAGAAAATCTAGAATATCAAGGGAAGCAATGGGGAAAGGGGAAAAAGCAGGAATAAAAGGGGAATAGAATTTAAAGGCTTCGATCTTTATTGACAAGCATAAATCATCAAAAAATGGGTCTAATTAAAAAGTATAAAAGTGGCTCAAAGGATCAGACTGGGAAAGAAAGAATGGGTCCTTATTAAATTCAATAATCTAGTGTACAATAAAACCTGAAATTATAAATTACCTAGGAAAGAATTCTCTATGAGAAGATTGCTAAGAGAGAGGATTGACCACCTATTTAAAAAAAAAATCTTGAACTCTGGAGCATGAGTCCTCCTGAGCCTGGGGTTACATCCAGCAAGTAAGTAAAAGGAATGGGAGCATGCAGGCTCTCTTTTATTAACAGGAATCAGTTCACCATTGGCCAGTTACTAGAGAGTTATAATCTAGTCAAGAGAGCCAGCTGATTGGAATACAATTTACAACCCCCATCATTCACATGGGTTTTAACCAAGTAAAGTAAAGCAACTTCATCTGTTAGCCTCTTAAAGGACTAACCTAACATGTGTTCTTCATCATGTCCTGTTGACGTGGATGTGGGGAAAAGGAGCTTGAGCTAAGAACTTGAAACGACTTATTTTTCTGTTCTTTTTACTCCTTTATGTGGGCTTATGAGAGGAGTCCACCATCTTATCAGGACCTATTCCTCACACAGAGAAAACTCAGGGAAAAAAATCAGCAGAAGTTGGATTTAGATAGTTTATACTACATACCCTAGTAACTTTCAAAAATATATGTGACCTAGACATTAAAGTTTATAAAAATTATAAGGAAAACAGATATTGTATTGTTTACAGTTATGGCGAGGTGGTGAATTCTTTTAAAAAGAAGAGATAAATACAACTACACATGAAAAAAGTAGCTCATTTTCATAAGATGAAATTGAAAAGTTTTTACACAAATAAAATAAATGCAATTAGGTAAGAAGGAAAGCAATTAAATGGGAAACAGTATTTGCATCAAGCATATCTGAAAGAGGTCTGCTATGGAAGAAATTTAGGCAACTAACAGAAATATGTAAAACCAAAAGGCATTTAGAAAAAATATGAGAAAATAGCTTTGCAAATTACTAACAACTATATGAAAGAATGTTCCAAATCTTCAATAATAAGAAAAAACTAAATTAAAAAAATGTAAAGTTTCACTTCACACACAGCAAATTCACAAAAATGGCAAAAGTTAGGGATGGCCAATTAGTGTTTGAGAGGAAAGAAGGAAGGGAGGAAAGGAGAGAAGGAAGGAGGGAACAATAAAAGATCTCATATACACCACAATATTTATTTTTGTGATAGAAAAGAACTGGAAACAAAGGAGCTGATTATTCATAGGGGAATGGCTTAACAAATTGTGATCCATAATTATAATAGAATATTACTGTGCTAGGCAAAACAGTGAAGATGACTAATACAGAGGTACCATGGAAAGACATATAAACTGATGCAAAACTAAGTTGAGATTCAGGAAGAAAATATATATGATAATTATAACAACATAAAAAGAAAGAACAACAACAAAACAATTGAAATCGAGTACTATAAAATTATAATGACAGAGGTTGACCCTGAAGAAGAGATATGAGAAGGCAAGTCCTTCCTTTCCTTGGGGTACTACAGGTTTGGAATATTATAGATTACATCAGACTTTTTTGATACTTTGCTAACATTTTTTATTTGTTTTACTACATTTTTTTATTTTTTCTGTTACATTTGGAAACACTTTTTAAAAATTTTTATTGATTAATTAATTTAGAATATTTTTCCATGGTTACATGATTCATGTTCTTTCCCTCCCCTCTCCTGGAACTGACAAGCAATTCCACTGTGTTTTACATGAATCTTTGTTTAAAACCTATTTCTACATAATTAATATTTGCAATAGAGTGATCATTCAAAGTCACCGTCCCCAATCATATGATGACTGAACCATGTGATCAATCATATGTTTTTCTTCTGTGTTTCTACTCCCACAGTTCTTTCTCTTGATGTGCAAAGCATTCTTTCTCATGAATCCCTCAATACTCTGCTAACTTTGCTGAATCATTTGTTACTTCTTTATTCATCCTTCTAAGTAATAGTTGTCTAGCAGAGGGAGTGAGAAGAAAGGAATACATTGAGAAATGTAAGTAACCTAAAAAGAAGATATCAATAAAATTATTTTATAAAAAAGAAAAGTTGGAAATTTATTATTACATGTAATTTGTAAAATAAAACACCTATAGAACCAAAAAAAATTAAAGCAAAAAAAAGTTTTTTTAAAAGAAAAAGTTCTCCAAGGTTCTATATTCATTTCCTAGTTATTTTCTGATCCGTGTAGTTTCAGGATGCTATTTTCAAAATATCGGATTAATATTGAATGAAGCTCTTTATTTATAGCATATATGTAAGCCTAAGAACCTACAGCATTTATAGTATCTGTTCCATAATTTAGCATTTAATTATGTTCTCTCTTCTATTGTTTTACTGTTTGTCCTACTTGTTTTATTTGTATTAGTCTTGTCTCCTTGGGTCGGGGACCATGTAGGTCATATTCTCTTTGTTTCAAAGCCTGTAACACAGTGCTGAATAGGTCAGGTTCTTAATTATCACTTATCTATTGTTTGAAGTCAAATATATAAAATCTAAAAGGAAGGCTTTCGTTTAGACACTTTTTAATTGTTGTATTTCTGATACACTACAGTCCTTTTTCCATATTCCAGCTTTATGTAGAAGCAGAAAATATAAAATTTTACAAATTTTGGTTCCTGCTTCAATACAAACAACCACATTTTCATGTATCTTTTTTTAAAACCGTTACCTTCCATCTTAGAATCAATACTGTTTAATTGGCTCCAAGGCAGAAGAGTAGTAAGGGCTAGGCAGTGAGAGTTAAGTGGCTTGCCCAGGGTTAAACAGCTAAGCAGTGTCTGAGGCCAGATTTGAGCCTAGGACTTCCCATCTCTAGGCCTGGCTCTGAATCCCCTGAGCCACCTAGCCTGTCCTCTTCATGTATCTTTTGTATATTATCATATGCTGTTTCTTTGCTAAAATGGCACATTTTATACTTCTCAGGTCAAGGCAATCACTTTTATTTTTTTTTAAATGTATTGGCTCCTAGGTGGAAGAATAGTAAGGGTAGGCAATGGGGGTCAAGTGACTTGCCCAGGGTCACACAGCTGGGAAGTGTCTGAGGCCAGATTTGAACCTAGGACCTCCCGTCTCTAGGCCTGACTCTCAATCCACTGAGCTACCCTGCTGCCCCAGCAATCACTTTTCAAGAAATTGCTGATTTCAATTCCACAAGCCAAGCTCTCTCTCTGAGAAAATGATAGTGTTGAAGGCAAGATAATTAGAACAGATATCAGAAAAGCAATTGGCATCATTTGAAACTGTTATTTTAGTTGATAAGCAAATCAGAATTCTGAAAATTGTATAATAAAGTAGGGAAAAGTTTTGAGAAATAAAGGAAAAAGTAAGGAGCATGGAGAAATACTGCCCTCCTTAGATGTGAATTGCACACATCAGAAGAAAATATTTTCAAACATAAAAGCAGACTCACAAAATCCCAACACCCAGATTGACAAATAACAGGAACCAGTGACAAGGGGTGGAGATAGAAATGAAGAGAAAAGAAAGAGAAATCATGAAGATCTATCAGATTTGAGGTTCTTCGGGGTATCACCAGGAAGGAACAATTCATAGATTACTAGAACTATACAGGACCTTATCCCTCATCTTGTTCACTTAACTTGCTTTAGATATATAGATATATCTAAATATACAGACATAGCTATAGATAGTAAGATCCAGGTATATGTAGTTGTCATTCATCCACTGGTGAAGCAATATTATTGTCCCTTTCTCCTTCACCTCTCTTGCCACTAGACTTCCATGACTCTGGAAGAGAGAGATCCTGGGGATCTCGTACAACTCTGTCTCACTTAAATCCAATTCACATCCAAGTCAAGACATCATCCCACGATGTCATTGGTCCTGTTTGAAACAAAGGACAAACAAGTTGCTACTCTCCAGAATCCTAGCACCCTCCTTCTTATGAGGTTGGGCTTCCCTCATCAACAACTGAATTGACTGCTCTGGAAATGTGTGACCCTTTGACAACCTAGGATCTACAAGGAATCAATGAGATGATAAGTGAGAAAAGCAGCACATGCCAGTTTCTGCTCTACCACCTCTGTAAAGTAATTATATAGAGGTCTTGGATCCCTTGTACCCTAGAGGCAGGACATAGGAGTCACAAAATCATGTGACATGTCTGAAGGCTGTACTCCGGGGTGGTCATCCAGAGGGTCAACATGGCGGAGCCAATGCAAACTGCCCACCAAGGGAGGAGCATATTCAATTTAAAACAAGTGTGGGAGGCCGAATTGGACTCTGGATTTTCATACTGGTCTCTGGGATTTTGTGCTCTCTCTCTCTGTCTCTGTCTGTATCTCTCTCTGTCTGTATCTCTCTCTGTCTGTCTCTGTCTGTCTGTCTATCTGTCTCTCTCTCTCTCTCTCTTCCTCTCTCTCTCTCTCTCTCTCTCTCTCTCTCTTCCTCTCTCTCTCTCTTCCTCTCTCTCTCTCTCTCTCTCTCTCTCTCTTCCTCTCTCTCTCTCTCTCTTGCTCTTCCTTTCTCTCTCTTCCTCTCTCTCTCTTCCTCTCTCT
>NC_058130.1:164301949-164305870 GCF_016433145.1 Gracilinanus agilis
TCTCTCTCTCTCTCTCTCTCTCTCTCTCTCTCTCTCTCTCTCTCTCTCTCTCTTCCTCTCTCTCTCTTCCTCTCTCTCTCTTCCTCTCTCTCTCTCTCACTCTCTCTCTCTCTCTCTCCCCCAGAATCTGGCTTATCTGGTCATCTCTGGCCAGCAGGGACCTCAGTCATTCTCTTTACTAATAAATGCTTATAAATCTGGTAATAAGCCTCCAGATTAGTCTTTTATTTTAAACAAAACTCCCATAATAAAATCAACTCTAACCTTGCTTAGAAGCAAAAAGGTGGTACAGGGCATAGCACACTAGACTTGGAGTCAAAATAAACCTGAGTTTTAATGCTGCCTCAGACACTTGACAGCTGTGTGAAGTCCTTTAACCTCTATCTGCCTCTGATTCCTCATCTATAAAATGGGGGTGATAATAATAGTACCAATCTCCAAAGGTTATTGTGAAGATCAAATGAAATAACATTTCCAGCACTTTGCAAACCTTTATATACTACATAAATGCTAACTATTATTCTGTACTTCTCTCTTCTTCTTCTCCCTTGCCTTCTCCTCTTGCTAATAAAATCCTCTTCAGTCTAGACTTTTTTCTCTAATTCCTTTCATCTTTCAGTGTTTACCCAACACAATCTTTCTCCCGAAGACTGCCTTTCTTGGCTCTTCTCCGTGGCAGAACGTTCCTCTGGCACTTCTTGGCCCACAGGGTCAAGAAAAGGAATTGACTGTTCTTTTGTCTACACTGTCACTTTTAGAACATCCTACTCCCATTGTCATTTAGTAATCACTTTTTTTCTCTTTAAGATTCACTGTATCCAGTCCAAAATCTTGTTACTGTTACCAATGGAACTCCAGATCATTCCCCACCTTGGCCCTCCAGTAACTAACTCAGTCATATTTTTCACCCTAAACTTAGTATTTCTTCAAAGACCCTGGCTTTGAAGTTCCTTCTCCCATGGCCTCCGTCTCCATTATGCCTCAATCATACAAAGAGTAGATGTGCCCTTTTTTCTGACTCTGCTCCCCAACTTCAGATTAAATTTTCCCTGGGTGCT
The DNA here is from genome assembly GCF_016433145.1 of Gracilinanus agilis. Classification (NCBI taxonomy): domain Eukaryota; kingdom Metazoa; phylum Chordata; class Mammalia; order Didelphimorphia; family Didelphidae; genus Gracilinanus; species Gracilinanus agilis. The sequence goes on from NC_058130.1 coordinate 164,303,008, forward strand.
AGAATTCCTATCTCTCTTTATATGTTGAATAGTCTTCAAATAGGCAATGTTCTGTTTTATAATGAAGAGAAGTGACCAAAAATGATTCATGGATGAAAAAAAAACAGGCTAAAAAACCATAAGTATCCCAATCAGTTTTTGGGAGTGGCATTATTTTTAAGGGAAGAGTTCCACTCCTATCCCTATTCTACGTAGAGAGAAAAATACAAGACAGATCATCCTTACTATAATTAATCCTCTTGCTCCTGCTGCAGTCCAGATGATTAGAACTGAATATAATAAAAGATTAAGATTATAAGCACTGGTATTTTTGGCAATAACAATAACACTTCAGAAACTGATGGAAAATGAAATTTGTTGGTTATCAGAAACTGGATGAAAATCTTTCTCCATTCCCCTCCTCCCAAAGTTGATTCTGTGGAGAATAAGTACAAGAAAAGTTTTTTGGTTTCTTTTGTTTGTCAGACAGGGTAGAAACCGGTCTATGATTTTTTGGAGACAAGGCACCATGAGAGGTTATGCTTTTCTTAAAATGAAGCTGCTATCATACCAAATATTTTTGAAACTTCTTACAGACTTTTAGAACCAAAGTCACAAACAATAATTAGTCTCATTCCCTTTTATTCATGTTTTCCTTTAGATTAAAAATAGTCCTACCCAGCTTGACTTGCCAGATTTGGCTCTGAATTACTATCAGCTTTTTCCAAAATCATCCATTCTCACAGGAAGATGTGCCACTGAGGAGAATATTCAAAAGAATGATAGCTAAAGGCCTTGAAAGCAATGCCATCATCTTTAAGAGAAAATGTGGTTCATGGTAGTTGGTGAGAATGGAACATGGTAGTAATGGATAATGCAGCCCAGAAGCTATCAGATGTCCTGGAATTTTTATTAACAATTCCAGATAACCTCAAAATAATTTCCAGGCATTGCAGCTTCTGCTAACACTTTTTAAAAATGTTTTATTTATTTAATTAATCTTGAATATTTTTCCATGGTTACATGATTCATGTTTTTTTCCCTCCGCTCCTCTCTCCCCCTTCCCAGAGCTAATGAGTAATTCCACTGGGTTTTACATGTATCATTGTTCAAGGTCTATTTCCATATTATTAATAATTACAATAGAGTGATCACTTAAAGTCAGCATCCCCAATTATATCCCCATCGAACATTGTGGATCAATCATATGTTTTTCATCTTCTGCTAACACTTAAATGCTTATGGCACTACTAATTCTTGAAACAAGTGTTTTTGAATGTACTCAAAAAGAAAAAAAACTAAAGCATAGTTTTGGAAAAGAACTAATAATAGATTGTAACAGGTGATCCCTTTTTTCCCTACAAATTTGTACATTTTACTTGGCCTTTTATGTACCATATATGCATTTTTTAGCAAGAGATGGTTCTTGGAAAAAAAGATTTTTCTGCTTCCACTTTTGAATAAGTCAAATTCTTCTCTTTAATTTCTCTTTGCAGGTTCCCATTTAATATCACCAATGGGAGATGAAACCATTTGTTTCTGTTTATTGAGCATATTTTAAGAATATTTGGCAAAGAATGGTGGAAAAGTAGCATTCTATAAATAGCAAAATTCTCTTCATAATTTCTGCTTTTTCCTTGGAGTTGTCTCACCTTATTTAGCTTTGAAAGGTTCTCCAAAGAATTCAGATGTTTTGAAGTTATGAAAACATAGAACAGTTTTTTACTGATTCTTTTCTTGGTTTGTTTTGTTTTTTTAATAAAAGGTACACTTTGTTATTTATAGCTCATAAAAAATGTCTTACAGGCAAAGACGACTTTATATGGTTCATATCTGAAAGGCTGCTTGTTTTAGTTCGTTTTACTTTTTTATTGGTTAAAAATAACTTTCATTTTCAAGGCTAAAATTCAAAGGAAATTTAGGAGCTGCAAGCACCTGAAAGGTTATCTTTACTCATCATCATTTATTTTTCCTTTATTCTAATGAAGGAACAAGAGGCCAGTTGTTAATTGCATTGCTTATGTGGATGGGGGTAGTAATCTAAATAAGAATGGGAAAGAACTGTTTAATATGATATGCTGGGATAGATTTTAAGAAGATTGAAGTTCACACAATGAAAGTCTATCCTTTCCCCAATGGCTATAATAGTAGGTATCTAAATAAGAGTCTGAGTTCTTTTATGGGAAATTTCTGGAACCAAATTTGTAGACCTGCCATAAATAGCTTCTAAGTCCGAATAGCAACATAGTCCAGACTAAACAGAGAAAAATCGAGACCAAATTTTGATGAATTCTATAAAATATAGACTAATTTGGAAGGATAGATAGGTAAATACACATACTTATGTTTGCATATATACATATATATGTATAGAGGACATTCAGGAAATTCTTTTCATCATTTCCCACTCAACTGCTTTCATGGACTTCATCATCGCCAGATGATGAATTCATTATTCTGCAAAAATGAAATCAATTAGAAACTCACTATCTGAGATCATTTCTCATCCCTGCTATATGACTTCATCAAGGTTCCTGGGGGGATAATCTTCTCCCTCCATTTATCAGATTCTTTTCATGTATCCCCTCCTTTAGATTGTAAACCCCTTGAAAAGAGGGACTGTCTTCTGCCTTCTGTGTAACTCCAGTGTTTAACACAATGCCTGGCACATAATAAGAGCTTAATAAATATTTACTGACTTTGAATGTATGAATATATATATGTGTATATGTGTAGGATCATAGATTTAGAGCTGCAGGGTATCTTAGAAGCCATTGAGCTCAACAATCTTTATAATAAATAAATATAATATAAAGGAAGGAAGGAAGGAAGGAAGGAAGGAAGGAAGGAAGGAAGGAAGGAAGGAAGGAAGGAAGGAAGGAAG